>NW_016803360.1:2855068-2858561 GCF_001698545.2 Rhinopithecus bieti
GCGCGCCAGGGGGGGGGGGGGGGTGGGGAGCAGATAAGAAACACCTTCCTCCCAAAGGAACAAAGAATGGCAATTACTTATAAGTAAGACAGATTTTAGCAATTGGACCATTTTTGTCTTAAATATAACTAACCTGTCTCTGTAGCTTAAAAGGTATTCATAAATTCTTCAAACAAAAGAAATTTATCATAAAGGATACAGGTAAATAGAAGTTCTGTGAAATTGTTTTAAAAATAAGGAAAGAAATGATTTCCCAAAGGACTTTGAGTGTTTATTGTAGTTCTCATCACACTTTGCAGTGGCCATTTCTAGCACTTTTCAGGCAGTAAATGGTCTTCTTTCACTTCCACATTGTTGAAAATTCTCTTGCATAATGCCTAGTAAATATCTGAATGAATGAATGAATGAATGAATGAAATTAAGGTTACATTGTATTTTACAACTACCATTTTTTTCTTCAGAAGTCACAACAAAGAAAATGTTGCCAATAAAATAGTTCTTAAGTCATAAAACATAAATATCTGAGAAATGAACTGAGAAAAGGAGAAATCGTTACAGGACATGAATGATACAGGATAATAGTACATATCAAAGGGTGAGCTCCGAGTCACAGCTTGTGGGATTAGGCAAGAACATATCTAGTCATAATCTTTCAAATAATCTTCTTAAAAATTATTTTTTCTGAGATCCACTTTTACTCTTTTCTCTGACTAATTTTATTTAGCTTTCAAGCATTTCTTTGTGACTTCAGTTTTAAACAATTTAAACAAATAAAATTACATTACAGAATTGTTACTTTTGAACTCTTACTTTCCACTGGGACTGTTATTGTAAAATCTGTTCTTATTCTTTTAATTTATCTATATTCTTTTGTTTTAAATGTAATAATTGTTCATTATATTTTTCTCCAACTGCTTTAAATGCACCAATCCTTCTTTTCTGTATAAGTATCAAAGTCCATAAATATTCTTTGTCATTATCCTAAACTTGAATAATGAAAAAAAAAACCTCTCACAACTTTTTATTATACAAAATAGTACTTAAAATATCCCCCTATTTTTACTGTAAATGTAGTCTTCACAGCAATAGTCAAGAGAACAAGACTTAGTCATTCTTCATCACACATTGCAAGGGTTATGCCTCTTCTGTTGTGAGGCCTGCAGCAATATTCTCACAAGTGGAGCTCTGGGTCATTGATTGCACTTTTGCTAATGAGAAATCTTCAGTAAGAGTGACCGGGCCTTATGCAAATATCTCCAGTAGTTTCTTCCACTAGTGATGCCTTATAGCCTCAGAATCCATCACTCAACAAGTGTTTACTGAAAACTTATTGATACTCAGACCTTAAACTGTTACTAAACAGAATACCAGATATGGGATAGAATTCCTGCCTGAAGAGTTTATGCTCCAGACAAGACTTACATATATTACAGAGAAGCGTAACAGAGCAAGTGATTAAGTTCTAAATTTTACTGTACACCCTAAAAAAAAAAGGAGAAATTGATATGGAACATGAATGGTATAGGAAAATGGTCCTTAGGGAGGCCAGACATGAGAGGGTGAGCTCTAGGTGACCACTTCTAGGATCAGGCAAGAACATATCTAGTCCTGGAGTTAAGATTTCTATTTTTTCTAGATTTATACAGGTATAATTGACAAGTAAAAATTGTATATATTCTAGATATGCATGATGATTTAATATACATATCCATTGTGAAATGATTACCACAACCCAATTAATTAATATGTGTATCACCTCACATACTTATCACTCTGTGTGTGCATGTTTGTTTATGCATGGAGGACATTTAGATCTATGTTTGGAAAATTTCAAGTAAACAATACAATTTATTATGTATGGTCACTATTCTGTACACTAGTTCCCTAGAACTTATTCATCTTATAACTGAAAGTGTGTACCCTTTGACCTAAACCTCTCATTTACCCCAATTCCTGGCAACCGCCATTCATTCCACCATTCTACTCTCTGCTTCTATGAGTTCAACTTTTTTAGGTTCCACATGTAAGTTAGATCATACTGTATTTGTTTTTCTGTGTGAGGCTTATTTCACCTAGCACAATGCCCTCCAGGCTCATCCATGTCATTGCAAATAGCAGGATTTCCTTCTCTTTTATGGCTGAATAATATTCCTCTATCTCCCTCTCTCCCTGTCTCTCTCTCTCTCTCTCTCTCTCTCTCTCTCTCTCTGTGTGTGTGTGTGTGTCTGTGTGTCTGTGTATGTGTGTATACCATATTTACTTTATCCATTCATTCACTGATGGATACTTAGGTCATTTATTTATCTTGACTGTTGTGAATGATGCTGCTATGAACACGTGGATGCAGATATCTCGTGAGATACTGATATCACCTTTTAATATATATAGCTAGAAATGGGATTGCTGGGTCATATTGTAGTACTATTTTTATTTTTTGAAGAATCTCTATGCTCTATGGTGTTTTCCATAGTGGCTATGCCTATTTACATTCCCACCAAAAGTATAGAAGGGTTTCTTCTTCTCTGTTTCCTCTCCAACATGTGTTATCTTTTATCTTTTATGTAGTAGCCATCCTAATAGGTATGAGGTGATATCTCACTGTGGTTTTGATTTGTAGTTCCCTGGTGATTAATGATGTTGAACACTTTTTAATATACCTGTTGGCCATTTGTATGTCTCTTTTTGGAAACATGTCTATTTTTTAGGTATGTTTAGGTTCTTTGTCCATTTTAAAATAGCCTTATTTTGTGTTTTCTTGCTATTGAGTTGTATGAATTCTGTATATATTTTGAATATTAACTCCTGATCATAGATATAGTTTGCCAATATATTATTGCATACCACAACTTGCTTATTTATTTTGTTGATTGTATCCTTTGCTGCAGAAGTTTTTAGTTAGATGCAGTTACACTTCTTTGTTTTTGCTTTTATTACCCGTGCTTTGGGTGTCATATCCCAAAAATCATCACCAAGACCTATGGCAAGGAGGTTTTTCCTTATATTTATTTTAGAAGCTTTATGGTTTCAGATCATACGTTTCAGTCTTGAACCCATTTTCAGTTGATTTTTGTATATGGAATAAGATAAACATCCAAAATCATTCTTTTGTATGTGGATATCTAGTTTCCCCAATACAGTTTATTGAAAAGACTATTTGTTCCCCATTGTGTAGTTTTCATGGCCTAGTCAAAGATTAGTTGGCCATATATTTGTGGGTTTACTTCCGGGTTATTCCATTTCTTTGGTCTATATGTCTGTTTTTATAGCACTGCCACACTGTTTTGATTACCATGGCTTTGTATATAGTTTGAAATCATGAATTATGCTTCTGGCTTTGTCCTTCTTTCTTAAAGATTGCGTTGGATATTTTGGGTCATTTGTGATTTCATTTGAATTTTAATTATTAAAATTCTTATTCCATTTTTAGAACTGTTTTTTCCATATTTTCTTTTCTTTTCTTTCTTTCTTTCTTTCTTTCTTTCTTTCTTTCTTT
>NW_016803360.1:2859116-2885267 GCF_001698545.2 Rhinopithecus bieti
CTCCTGGGTTCATGCCATTCTCCTGACTCAGCCTCCTGAGTAGCTGAGATTACAGGTGCACACCACCATGTCCAGCTATTTTTTTTTTTTGTATTTCTTAGTAGAGACGGAGTTTCACTATGTTGGCCAGGTTGGTCTCGAACTCCTGACCTCAGGTGATCCACTCACCTCAGCCTCCAAAGTGCTGGGCTTACAGGCATAAGCCACTACACCCGGCCATTTTTTCTACATTTTCTAAAAAAATGCCATTGAAATTTTGAGTGACTGCATTGACTCTGTAGATCATTATGGGTAATGCAGACATTTTAACAATATTAGTTCTTCCAATTAATGAACACAGAAAATCTTTTCATTTATTTGCGTCTTCTTCCATTTCTTTCTTCAATGTCTTATAGTTTTCAGTGTACAGATCTTTCACCTCCTTGGTTAAATTTATTTGTAAGTAAGTATTTCATTATTTTTGATGCTATTGCTTTGGTTTCTTCTTATTATTATACTTTGAGTTCTAGGGTACATGTGCACAACGTGCAGGTTTATTACATAGGTATACATGTACTATGTTGGTTTGCTGCACCCATCAACTCATCATTTACATTAGGTATTTCTCCTAACGCTATCCTTCCCCCAGGCCTGCACCCCCCAACAGACCCCAGTGTGTGATGTTCCCCTCCCTGTGTCCATGTGTTCTCATTGTTCAACTCCCTCTTATGAGTGAGAACATACATTGTTTGGTTTTCTGTCCTTGTGATATTTTGCTGAGAATAATGGTTTCCAGCTTCATCCATGTCCCTGCAAAGGACATGAATTCATCTTTTTTATGGCTGCATAGTATTCCATGGTGTATATGTGCCACATTTTTTTTATTGATTTTTTTCCAGTCTATTATTGATGGACATTTGGGTTGGTTCCAAGTTGGTTCCAACTTGGTTCCAAGTTGCTATTGTGACTAGTGCCACAGTAAACATATGTGTACGTGTGTCTTTATAGTAGCATGATTTATAATCCTTTGGGTACTTAATTCTTTTTTGGATAATTTGTTGTTAGTATAAATTTACAACTGATTTTCATATGTTGATTTCATATCCTGCAACTTTATTGAATTTCTTTGTTAGTTTCTAATAGCACTTTAGATGGAGTTTAGGGTTTCCTACATATAAGATCATGTCATCTGCAAACAGAGACAATTTACCTTCTTCCTTTCCAGTTCAGATGAATGTTATTTCTTTTTCTTGCTTAATTGCTCTGGCTAGGACTCATAGTACTACATTGATTGGGAGTGGTAAGAGTGGGCACCTGATAAGGTTAGGCTTTATGTCCCCACCCAAATCTCATCTTCAATTGTAACCCGCATCATCCCCATAATCCCCACATGTCAAAGGAAACCAGGTGAAGGTAATTGAATCATGGAGGGCAGTTTCCCTGATGTCGTTCTTGTGATAGTGAGTTCTCGTGAGCTCTGATAGTTTTGTAAGGGGCTCTTCCCCCTTCGCTTGGCACTTCTTCCTGCCACCTTGTGAAGAAGGTGCCTTGCTTCCCCTTGGCCTTCTGCCACAGTTGTAAGCTTCCTGAGGTCTCCCCAGCCGTGCTGAACTGTGATTCAGTTAAACCTTTTTCCTTTATAAATCACACACTTTCGGGCAGTTCTTTATAGCAGTGTGAAAACAGACCAATACAACACCCTTATCTTACTCCTAATCTCAGAAAAGCTTTCAACTTTTCACTATTCAGTATGATATCAGCTGTGAACTTGTCGTACATGTCCTTTATTATGTTCAGATACATTCTTTCTATACCTAATTTGTTGGGAGCTTTTATCATGACAGGATGTTGAATTTTGAGAAATGCTTTTTCTGCATTTGAGATGATAATATGATTTTTATCCATTATTCTGTGAAGATGGTATACAGTAGTCCCCGTTTATGCATGGGGATACATTTCGGGACCCCAGAGGATGTCGGAAACTGCAGATTGTACTGAAACCTACATATAGTATACTTTTTATTCTATGTATATACCTATGAAAAAGTTTAATTTATGTTAGGCACAGCAAGAGATTAACAACAATAGAGTGATTATAACAATATACTATAATAACAGTTATGTGAATGTTATCTCTCTCACTCCCTCTCAAAATATTCTATTGTATTAGACTCATCTTTCTTCTTGTGATGATGTGTGTGATAAAAGGTCACTATGATGAGATGAAGTATGGTGAACGACACAGGCATTTATGTAGGCATTAATCTACATAAAATTAGGTTACTATTGACTTTCTGATGATACATCAGAAGGAAGACCATTTGCTTTGAGTGACCCTTGATTATTGAGCTATGAGAATGTTGATGGTTGGGTGCCAAGTGTGTATGATGTCAATGTCCAACAGGTCGGTTGTGATACAGTTTGGATACCCTGGAAAGAGGAATGGTTCATCTTCTGGGTGGGAGGAAACAGGACAGTGTAAGATTTCATCCTGCTACTTAAAATGCACAATTCAAAACTTATGAATTGTTTTTCTGAAATTTTCCATTTAATATTTTCAGACCATGATTGAGTACAGGTAACTGAAACCATGGAAAGTGAAACCAAGCATAAGTGAGAATTCTATATCACATTTATTGACTCATGTATGTTGAATTATCTATTTATTCCAAGGATAAATACCTCTTAATCATGGTGAATATTCCTTTTGATATGCTGTTGAATTTGATTTGCTAGTATTTTTTTTGAGGATTTTTATATCTATGTTCTTCAGAGATATTGGCCTGTAATTTTCTTTATTTGTGGTGTCCTTATCTGGGTTAGCATTGTATAACAGTGACCTCATATAATGAGATTGGAAGTGTTCCCTCCAAGTGCCTGGTCTTAGATTTTTCTTTATTGGGAGATTTTAAAAATTTCTGATTTATTCTCCTTACTCATTATTGGGTACTCATTACCCAAATTTGTTTGGATTTTCTATTTCTTCATCACTCAGTCTTGGTAGATTCTATGTGTCTAGCCTTTATCAATTTGTTGTGGGTTATTGTATATTTTGGCATATAATTGTTCATAGCAGTCTCTATGATGCTTTTTTATTTCTGTTGCAATGTCTCCTCATTAATTTATAATTTTATTTAGTTGAATCCTCATTCCTTTTTTCTTGATTTGGCTGAAGGTTTGTCAATTTCGTTTATCTTTAAAAAAATAACTCTTAGTTATACTGATCTTTTCTATTCTCTTTCTAGTCACTATTTTATTTATTTATGCTCTAATGTTTATTATTCCCTTCCTTTTTCTATCTTTGTCTTAGTTTTTTTTTTCCTATTTTCTTGAGATATAAAGTTAAGTTGTTCATTTGAGATTTTTAAAAATATAGGCATTTATCAATGTAAACTTCCCTCTTAGAACGTCTTTTGCTGCATCCCAGAAGTTTTGGGATGTTGTATTGTTATTGTGTTTTTCATTTGTCTCAAGACACTTTGGATTTCTCCTTTGACCCACTGGTCATTTGGGAGTATATTGTTTACTTTCCATATATCTGTGCTGGGATTAATATTTCTGACTTTTTAACCAGGCTGCCTGTATTCTAATTACAACTTCACCACTTACAGGATATTTAGCTTTAGGTAAGCCATTTAAACTCTCAGTGCCTCAGTCCCCTTATCTGTAACAACGAGGAAGATAATGATATTAATAATAATAATAAGAGTATCTACCTCCCTGACTGATTGTGAAGATGAAATGAAATAGTCAGTAGAAACTAGTTAAAATTGTTCATAGTATACAGTATTTATTCTTTTTATGTATAACTGATGTTTTCTGAGATCCTTAGAGTGCTAGACACTGTTTGTATGAATTATTTTATATGATCTCACCACAACCTTATAAAAAAGTTTTTATTGTCCCATGTTTCAGATGGAGTGGTTACAGGAGTTAGTTTCAGCCACCAGTTAGTTTATAGAGAAGCTGCTAGGCAAACATAAGATTTTTTTTTTAATCTAGCATAAGGACCTGAACATTTTACCACATCTGTCTTCCCTGTTGACTATGAATTCAATGCCTAGATCCCATGAGGCAAGGGTCAAAACATTTGATGTTGGGAATGTACAACTCATACTTCTCAGAGGATGTCCTTCTGAGACGTATTCTTTCTCTTGCTTACTTATGTTTTGTTAATTTTGCTTGGTTTTATTGTTTGTAGACATCAGTTTGTAATTTCTTGTGTACCACAGAAATGAAAGGAAGGTCCTGGGAGTACCAACATTTAAGAGTGACCAAAACAATGGAAGCCAGCAAAAGGGATAGAAATCTATCATCTTGACTCCCAAACCTACTCATGTTGATAGTCTTAATCTTAGTTAATGATCCCTGCTGCTTGATCCAAAAACCTCAGAATGACTTCACTCATTTCCCTCCTTCTGCACTGTTGTTACCTCTTCAGAGACAAAACTTCAATACTTTTCACTTAGACTTTCACTACTGACTTCTAACTCATCTTTTTGCTGCTAGCTTTCTCTTATTTTGAGCAGTTATCCAGCTAACCCTAAGACTAGAGTAAATTTCCAAAAAAATAAAAGATTCTGCAACTTTTCATTTCTCTTCAATTCCAACTCAGGTTCATATGTTTGTCACCCAGTCTAGAAGGGCTTTCCTCCACAATTTTGCTTGGCAAACTCCTTTTCGTCCTTTAAGGCCCAACAAAATTGTTGCCTTTTCATGGAAATGGACACTCTTCCATCCTTCTGATATTAACAATGTTTTGTTCTTGTGTTCATGATAAACCTTGTCATAATATATCACAGTTTGTCCTGGAGGAAAGCACCACAAGACCAAGAATTTCCTTTTGTATTCATCCCAATACTTGATACATAGTAGCCATTTGGTAAATATATGTTGAATGAAAGCATGAATTTATAGCATATTTACCTTCACTTGACTTGGAGTTTCATAAGGAATGCAACAGCATCCAATTTATGTACTTTCTTTCTGCTTAACAAAGTATCTGACACATAGTACAAAAGTTAAATATAATAAATAAAAGATTAATTGCATAGATATTTTTAAAGGAGACAGAAGATATATTAATATCCAGGAATTTCACCCTAGGATGGAAGACCTGTGGGTGGTTACAAGTAGGTAAGCAGAGTCGAAAATGTAGGGTCATTTTCAATGGCAGAGGGGAACAGGAGAGTCAATAAGAAACACATGCTCAAGGAGCTTGAATGGAGACTGGAATAGGCATCTCTTTATTATCTTATTGGCTGATTTATACTTCTTATAAAATAATTAGCTTAAGCATAACCTCGTCTAAGAAACAAGAATCTCTCCTAGGCAGATTATCCAAAAGTTTGGGTCCAAACGTGATCCGAAAGTTTATGGTGGCCTACCATGGTTCCTTTACAAAAAAAGACCAGAAATGTTCTACCATTCTTGCTCATCATGATTTTGCCTCAATTTTTTAAGTTATGTTTCATTCATAATGGATTTTTTCTTTTTTTTGGTTTTCTGAACGTGTTCTGTTCCTTTTACTGCCTTAAAAAGCCCTTATCGCTGAGTCTTCCTACTATTTCCTTCACCTCCACTTACCCTACTGAATTGTCAAACCACAATTCAAATATTCCTTCCTTAGGGGAATCTCACCAGACTGTCTCCCTAGACCACTACACCCCACCCAACAACTAGATCATATCCCTTTATTAAGGGTACTATTGTTTCAATATAATTGCAATTATAATTATTGACCCATTGAATGGGTTGATTCATGTCCTTTCCTTCTTTATTATAAGCTTTAAGAGGGCAAAATCTATTTCTGTTTTTCTTATCATCTTTCCCTCTTTAGTGCTTCCACATTGTCTGGTACATTTCAGACACCTAATAAATATTTGTTGGAAGGAATAAATATTAGTGAGAGAATAAATGGGTAATGCATTCATGAGTGAATAAGGATTATATCATATTTTTGTGGTAAATATTTTGTTTACCTCCAATTACTGAAATAAAGAGTTCCATATCCTGAAATATGACCTGAAAGTCATGAAATGAAAGGTTTGATAAGGCTAGACATGGTAGCTCACACCTGTGATCCCAGCACTTCTGGAGGCCAGGGTAAGAGGATCCCTTGAGCTCAGAAGTTCAAGACCAGCCTGGGCAGCACGATACCTTGTGTCTGCAAAATAAGACACAAAATTAGCTGAGTGTGGCAGTACACACCTGTAGTCCCACCTACTCCAAAGGCTGAAGTGGGAGAATTGCATGAGCCCAGGAGTTCCAGGCTGCAGTGTGCTGAGATCATGCCACTGTGCTCCAGGCTGGGTGACAGAGCAAGAGCCTGTCTCAAAAAAAAAAAAAAAAAAAAAAAAAAAAAAAAAAAAAAAAAAAAAAATTTTAAATAAGAAAGTTTTGATAAGCAGAATATTAGTTTAAATATGGATGAGAGGAGATGTATAGCATTTGTAGGTGTACAGAGCCATATATTCCATAAAGGAAGAAGTTAAGAGCAATGACATGGAATAAGCATGGGGCTTTTAAGAACTTGTCTAAGTAGAGGGTATTCTTTGGTCAGTACTTGAAAAAATAAAATAAGGCTTGCTGGAGTGGAGCAAGTCAATGGAAAGCCTTCACAGTTAGGAGGAGCATTTACACTAAATGACTTTTTTTCAAACATTCAACAAACACTGACTGTCTATTGGTTACCAGCCATATAATGTTAGGTGCTAGGGAAATAGAAGTAAGTAGAATGAGGTGGGGGAGGTTCATTGTGGCTCTTGGAAAAGAAAATACATAATCAAAGTTGTGTTAGAAGGGTCAATCTGAAGGCTTTTGAAAAATGGATCTGGGATAGGGAGGATGTTTGCTGAAAGAACGACTCAATCGATTCAATTAATTCAATAAATTAATCATGATTTTAGTGAGTATTCTGTGAACCCTCACTTAGTTTGATTACCTTGACTGTGACATTTAACTTTGTATTTCACTACTTATTTGCTTCTCTTACATTCAGTTAAAATATTTTAAAATACAATTTTCAAGATTCAGAAACAAAAAAATAAATGACATTCTGGAAAAGATAGATGTGCTTAGAACCAAAAAATAAAATAATGGAGATGGTAAATACATAAGTGAGAAATATGATGATGATTTTCATTAACAAAATATACCATTAAATATATTCTCATGTGGTCCAAAGTAATTTCATTCTCTGTGCCCAGCGAGTTGTTATCTACCGATGGTGGTTTTTCAAATGCACCGTGCAGTTAGAGGTCTATGACCCCCATCATAGACCTCCATCACTGAGAAGTTCAGAGGTAGAAGATGCAGCGGGACAACGCTGGCCTCCATTAATCTTAGCTTGAAAAGAGGATCTTTAGAGAACACTATCTAAATTTAGCTGTGTTCAAAATGCCCCACCACAAAAGAGCAGCATAAAGCAATCTCATTAAAACAAGCTCAGAAAACAATTCCAGGATATATGAGTAAAAGCAAACTGAACAATGGAAACACAAATAGTATGACCTTCTCTTGACTTCTACTTGCACAGCTCTACTTATTCAAGTTCTGTTTTGGACATTAAGCTTTTTTCATAGCCATAACTTTTGTGTTTTTTCAATCATCCCATCTATTATATTTCCCCTTTTACTTTTTATTGAGTTCTTTTAGGATAAATTTGAAAAAAAATCTTTATAAATTGAGGTTTTTTACTCAAGAGCTTTTAAAATAACAGTACATCACCAGATCATTAAAAAAAGTGTTCTATCGTAGTTAAGTTACTGTTCATTGAAATTTCTCTAGTCTTCAATGGGAGAGCTCCTGTTTCTTCCAGTTGAGCTCAAAAGGAAAAGCAAAAAAAAAAAAAGATGGGCAGAAGCCAGAAATGCTGAATAAATTAGTGTCCTTTTATTTACTTTTAAAACTATGAATTGGCTCATTTAAATAGATTCTAAAAGTATTTGTATGTGGGTCCGAACACTGTTGTCATGGAGATTAAAACATTTTTGCTATTGTTGTGTACACTAGAGATGGCAGTTTTCTTCTAGTTGATGCTTCTGTGAAATAAAAAAGAGAGCTGAGAAAGGTATGTCTTAATGGAATTGTTAATATGTAGTCTTATTTTGGATGACATTTTAAAAGCACTTGCATATTTAATCTGTGTATAGTAGAGCATGCTGGGCAATTATCAATTCCATTGGTACCTGTCTCAGTTGCAGTTCAGTCTTAAGGGGCGGCAGGGGTAACTGAAAAGTGTGGGAGCTGAGGAAGTGTTTGAGAGCTTGTGGGCAGTGTGCCTGCTCCAATCGTAGTCTCAGTGAGGAAGAGCACCATCTGTGCAAGATTTTCTCAGATGTCCTCTGTAGAACTCTCATTGTCATCAGTTCTATGTGCTCTAAAATCATTACTTTTTCTTCTTCATTTTGAACGTAAGCTATTTTTTAAGACATATAGGTTTTATTTCTGTGTGATCAAAAACTATGTCTCAGGCAACTTCTACTTTTTGGGATTCACAATTATTTTCTTTGTGGTCTTGACTGTCTCACTCTCTCTGTTTGTATATATATCCATAGATGTATATATACAAACAGAGAGAGTGTGTGTGTGTATACACACACACACACACACACACACAGAGTCAGTCTTGCTCTCTTAACCAGCTGGGGTGCAGTGGCGCAATTATGGCTTACGGGAGCCTCCACCTCCCAGACTCAAGCAATTCTCATGCCTCAGTCTTCTGAGTGGCTGGGACTACCAGCATGCACCACCACACCCAGTTAGTTACTGTACTTTTTTTGAAGAGACAGGGTTTTGCAGTGTTGCCCAAGCTGGTCTTGAACTCCTGGGCCTCCAACAATTCTCCTGACTTGACTTCTCAATGTGCCGAAATTATAGGCGTGAGCCACCTTGCCTGACCATCGTCCACATATATTTTTGAAAGTGACCTACGAACAATGAGACTTCTCTAAGTTTTTTTCTGTTTGCTAACTTATCAGAGAAAACTAGTGGAAATAATATTAAAAAGAAATCACTAAATGCTACTCGTGGATAATGTGCAAGAAAACACAGCAAAATTATTAGGCACAGATGAAGAAGAGAAGAAGAAAAATGTCCGCTTTGTGAGAATACCACAGTAGGCCCTTCAGATAGGAGGTACCTTATTAAGAAAGAGCAATTCTTATTAATGAAGATTTAGAGAGATCACTTATAAGATGTATTTATGGCAGCAAGATCATTCGGTACATATATGTAAGAGGAAACCAAGATCTGAAAAGATTTTCAAAGGTTAGAGTGATGTATCTGTTATGATGCAATTAATAGTGATACACTCTCTATTGGAGATTTGTTCTCCAAAACTTGACCATCTAATACTTTGTAGGAACTAATATGTATAATCTTAGGGGGCTTAGTGGACAGAAAGTTCATTAGCTGTTGGTATTGCGATAGAATGAGGAAAAAGCAAATGGGGCCTTATACAATACGAATAGAATGGTTTCTCAAAGAGTAATCTATGGCTCACCTGAGTACAAATCACAAAGGATGCTGACAATGCACAGTTAAGATTCCCTACCTAGATTAAATGAATTAATTTTGGACTTGGGTTTAGATATTTACATTTTTATCAGGACTTCTTATGTTCACCCCAAAGTTTGCAAAATGCTTATCTAAAATAAGAAAGGTAATAGGCCTGATCCATCTTCTGCTTAGTAGGCTAAATCTGGAAAATATAAACCTCAGGTGCCAGACTACAGAGGGATATAGAAAAGCAATTACTTTTTGCGTTAGTCCATTCTTGCATCGCTAAAATCCCAAAGACTGGATAATTTCTAAAGAAAAGATGATTAAGGCCGGATGTGGTGGCTCAAGCCTGTAATCCCAGTACTTTGGGACGCTAAGGTGGGCAGATCACAAGGTCAGGAGTTCAAGACCAGCCTGGCCAACATGGTGAAACCTCATCTCTGCTAAAAGTACAGAGAAAAAAAGAAGGAAGGAAGGAAGGAAGGAAGGAAGGAAGGAAGGAAGGAAGGAAGGAAGGAAGGAGGGGGGAGGGAAGGAAGGAAGGAAGGAAGGGGAGGGAAGGAAGGAAGGAAGGAAGGAAAGAAGGAAGGAAGGAAAGAAGGAAGGAAGGAAAGAGAGAAAGAAAGAGAAAGAAAAGAAAAGAAAAGAAAGAAAAAAGAAAAGAAAAGAAAAGACGATTAAGTGGTTCTAGATTCTACAGGCTGTACAGGAAGCATGCCAATCATGGCAGAAGGTTAAGGGGAAGCAGGCATGCCACATTGCATAAACAGGAGCAAGAGAGAGTGGGAAGGTACTACATACTTTAAAATGACCTCATGAGAACTCAATATCATAAGGACAGTTCCAAGGGGGATGGTGCTAAACCACTCATGAGAAATCAGGCCCCATTATCCAATTATCTCCCACCAGGCCCCTCCCCTAACATTGGAGATTACATTTCAATATGAGATTTGGGTAGGGTCACACATCCTATATCATTTTTGGAGAAAGAATGGAGGTAGCTGTGAAGGTTTGTTACATCACAGCATTTGAGGAATGGCTGGGGTGATGGCAAATATTTATCATCTAGAAGAGCAGGCTCAGAAAAGATATACCAGTTGTTTTCAAATACCTGAGAAAATATCAGTAAAAAGAAGTATAGTCATGTCTCTCACTTGCCTAAGCATTTTGATTAAAAATGCATTTTAGTAGATTTAATTATGCCCTTTTCCTCTGGTGACCATCTGTTAAAATTTTCAAAACCTAGACCTATTAAAAAAAATTGTCAGTAAGATGCATTTGTTGTACCAAACTTCTCAGTTTTGGACTTTCTAATCAGTGTTGTTGCCATTGGACTTACCCACCAGCTTGCCTGTTAATCCATCTGATCTGTGTTACTTAAATACAGCAGGGAGTGAAGAACAGCTGCTTTTCTTATTTCATTCTCCTTCTGTCTGTCATAAAATCCAGGTACCAATAACTAGGGATAAGCGTTTTACCAAGAGAAGTTATTTCAATAGCTTGAACTTAAATACCAGCTTAATAGTCAAAAAATAAAAATAATGTTTAGTGTACGTTTTAATAATGGCATATAGATGAAATATTTGGACTTGGTGACTTTTAAGTTGTGGTTGCTTTTTAAATGACTTCTCTGGATGTTTGAGGACTTTGTGTATACACAAAGTCCTATCACATTTGTGGTAGAAAGATTCTAAGATGACCCTCAAGATTCACAGCCTCTGGGGTACACATCCTATATGATCTCCTCCTGTTGAGTGTGATTGGAGCCTATGAATATGACGGGACATCATTCCCATGATTAGGTGACATTTTACAACAAAGTAGAAGATATAATTCGGATATAACTTAGGTCCCTAATTAGTTTTCTTCATGCTACTCAAATGGAATATTGTCCTGAGGGCACCCAACTTAATCAAGTTAACTCCTAAAAGAGCATCTAGTTCTCAGAGAGGATTTCCTGCTCTTGAAGAAGCAAACAATCATGCTGTGAGAGGGCCACTCAGCAAGAGGCTCAGGAGGCCTCTAGAAGCTGAAAGCAGCCCTGGATTGATAATCAGTAAGAAAGCACAGCTGAGCTAACACAGAGCCTGCAGCCTCTCTAGGTCAACAGGAACTGTCATAATCAATGAATGTTGTTTTAAGTCACTACGTTTGTGATAATTTATTATACAGCACTAAAAACCAAATACGAAAGATTTTTTAAATATCTGAGTTGAAGATATCTTAAGCCAAATTGCATTTAATACACCTAACTTACTGAACATCATAGTTTAGCGTAGGCTACGTTTAACATACTCTGAACACTCACATTAGCCCACAGTTGGACAAAATTACCTGGCAGCTCAGTACACTGTGGAATATTGGTTGTTCAACCTCATGAACACGTGGCGGACTGGGGTCCTCAGCTCACTGCCCCTGCCCAGCATCACACAGAGAAATGTGCTTCATATCACTAGCCTGGAAAAAGATCAAAATTCAAAATTTGAAGTATGGTTTATATTGACTACGTATTGCTTTGGCACTGTCACAAAATCGAAAAATATCAAGTTGAACCACCGCAAATCGAGGACAATCTGTACCGCCAAAGAGCCCATTACTCAAATCCTCAACTTTTTCTCTTTAATACTTGTGACCTCTATTTATATAGTCAATACTTCTTGATTTGAAAAAGGATTGGATGATAATGGAAGTGAAAAGTTTGAATGATTATACCCATTCTTTCTTTTTCTTTATCTACAAACCAGCATCCTGTTGGAAAATTGTCTAATTTTAGTTCTCAGGTTGTAAACTGCTGAAAGTTGAGGTTTTCTTATTGATGATTCTCTGCTAACATTTGATAAGTAGGTCTCACTGAATATCACAATTAATCTATTGAAGAAGATTGAGCGATATACACTGTTAAACCAAAGGAAAAATGGTAAATGAAATGATGATTTATATTTTTTTCCTAATTCATGAGCATTGAATATTAATTTAGTGGTCTGCACTTGTAGCTTGTTAATTGTTTGATATCTAGCTGAAAAGTGAAGTGTTATATCACAGATAGCTTTTCTAATTGCAAACACATCACCTTGTTTATTCATTTGTTCACTAGTCTTTAATTAGGTATCTATTCCGTACCAAATGGTATGCCAGGGGTGAGGATCTAAAGATAGAATAGAACGTTTCAGTACAGTGTGAAGAAAGAAACATAAAGAAATAAGACTGCTAAAGTATTTTAACTACCAGATTTGCACATTGACTTCATGCTTCATTTGGATTTTCTGAGGCTTCAACGTTTTCTGTTTTTAAGACTAACCTCAAGGGTCAACTCTTTCATGAAAATTAATTGCTATTTATGTTTCCATCTATAAGAAGAGTGAAATAAACAATGAAATCTAATGACATTGAAAAGTGCTTTCGATGTACTGTTGATTGGGAAAAGCCACATTTTTAACTTGTATTTTCAGTGTGATTCCAATTTTATAATTCTACTCTCGATCTGTGTATGTGAATATAATACATAAGAAAGAGGTTGGAAGTAATTCCATCATGAGGTTAACAAGTTTTAACTCGGGTGAGATTGTGTGTGATTTTTAAAAATTATATTTATTCTACCTAATAAGCATGTATTACTTTTATAATCTGAGAGATAAACATTATTGAAAAAGAAGAGCATGAATTTAAAGTGAGGATGTGAGACTGTAGTTGTTACATATTTTTTTTTTTGGTTTGGAACTTGGTTAGGAAGGGAAAGAGGGACAGAGATTGTGGGACATAGAGGGAGATGCAGGCCTGAGGACAGTTACAGAGTTATAAAGGGAGAGGCTTCAGTATCATTATAATATGAGCAGAAATTGCAAAGAGTGAGAAGCTAAAATGGAAGGGAGACAATAAACAGCTCAACAAGGTTTTTAGGGAAGCAGAAATGACTCAGATTTGAAATATAGGTGACAGAATTAGTCCTAAGGAGGAGAAAGAAAAGATCTTTTGAGACTATAAGAAAGGAGGTGGAGAGTTGATGTCGCCATAAAAAATACAGAGATGAAAGGGTGGGAAGTTAAAAGAGCATGTGTATGTAGCCTAAATTCTTGCTATGAACTAGAAAGCCAGGTCATTAGCTGAAATTGAGAATGGGGTAGGGGTGTTCTTGGGGAGGTTAAGGCTAGAAAAATCCAAGCAAAGCAGGTAACAAGAGAGGGACTTGATTTCAGACTGTGAACAGATTTGAGTCAGGATCAGAAAGCCACCCTGGGATTTCAGTGCTATAAACCTGTAGTGGGAACTCTATAGGAATACTAATTTCTCCCTTCATATACAAAGACACTATACTGGTCCTGTAAAGAGGCTTAGTCACTTCCCAGTTTATGTATTTCAAGATTATATTCAAAAAACACAGTTTTTCAGTTTGTTCCCTAACCTGACCCCAGTCTCCCTGTTTCCATCCAAGACATATCACTGCCACTTCTAAACCACCTCCAGCCACACACACAACACACACTATGCTTGAGTCCTTCCAAATTACATACCTTCCTCTAAATATTAGTGTGAAATTAGGACATTTGGGAAATGTGTTTGATATGATTTGCATGTTTGCCCCTTCAAATCGCGTGCTGAAATGGGATTCCCAGTGTTGAACGTGGGGACTGGTGGGAGGTGATTGAACCATGGGGGCACATCCCTCATGAATGGTGTAGAACCATCCCCTTGGTGATAAGTGAGTTCTCCATTAGTTCCCATGAGATCTGGTTGTTTAAAAGAAATTGGGATCTCCCCTGCTTTCTCTTGCTCCCACTCTTTCCATGTGACATGCGTACTCTAGCTTTACCTTCTGCCATGACTGGAATCTTCCTGAGGCCCTCACCAGAATCAGATGTCTGCACCATGCTTCCTGTACAGCCTACAGAACAGTGAACTAATTAAACATCTTTTCTTTATAAATTACCCAGTCTCAGGTGTTTCTTAAAAGCAATGCAAAAATGGCTTCACACTGTGATATTTGGTATTTTCTAGTCCAGTAGCGAACATCCCCCCAATCTAGGATAAATATGGTATGAATATTTGAATATTTTTATGAGTAACAATTAAGCTTATTGAATTATCACAACTCCAGTGAGATATGTCTAATTTTAATATGATTAGAAAGATGAAGAAGTCAAGACCAGTGAGGGCTACTAAATTTTCAAGGACACGCTGATCCTCATGTGAGAACTGGAACTCAAAACCAGACCTTGACTTTGTCAATATGCACTTTTGGTTCCCAATCTGATATTAGGTGCAGATTCTTCTCTCCTTTAACCAAGGGCCAACTGATACACCCTCCCACCCCGTCCTGCCCCAGCTCTCCTCTTAGAACCAAACTGTTGCTCCTCACTTTAGTGAGGTGGAAGGAAGACTATTTCAAATTGACTGATGAATTAACCCTATCAAAGGTCAGAAAAATGTCAGATAACCTACAGGGGGAAAAAATACAATAAATATCAAAATGTGGAAATGTTTAAAAAAGAAAGACAAGAAGGATAGGGGAAAAGAGAGGGAAGAATAGAGACAGAAAGGAAGAGAGAAGGGAAGGAAGAAGAATGTTTGATGAGCTTATGAAGGATGTCTCTTTGCAACTGAGTGTGTGAATTTAGATGCGTTTATATAACATGAAACAAAAAGAAGTGAAGGAAAAAAAAAGATACATTCAGTGATTTAAAAATGGGGTAATTCTTTCTGTTTTATTTCACACGTCTTTTGTAACTTATTTTAGAGTTTTAAAACTTTGTAGACATATTTAAAATGCTCAATTTTAACTAAAACAATCACATTTTTAAACATAAGGGCATATATTTGGTGTGACAACCTAACATTTACCACTAAGTTTTAAAGATGAACCCGTTTTAATTTTAACTAGACGATTTAAAACTTTTTTGATATACTTGAGAAATTGGGACTACCAAAACCCCAAAATATGATCCTTCATAGTTTTATTATTTCTAAAATATTTTGATTCTAAACAAATATATGTAAATACTATCTGGAGAATTTTAAATACTAAAAAGTTAAGGAAAATATTGTTTAAGTACTTACAATATGCCCGGGACTGTACATGATGCTAAAAGTAGCAAGATGCAATGGTTACTGACTTCAAGTGGCTTCTTTTTGAAACAGAGGGCAGAAATGAATAAATCTAAGAGACATGATGTGAGCTTGTTCCACACTGGTGAATATGTGGCACTCAGAAAAAAGAGTGTGTGAAACTGCAGGAGAGGAGAAGCTTTGGGTTTGGCACTCCAGGAAGATATGTTCAAAGCAGAAGGGTAAAGGGCACTGATTGTTCAAGAAAAGTGAGTACTCTGGAAAGGGTCATTATTTCTGAAGCAACATACCAAAAAGGAGGCAGGAAAAGAGAAGACAAAACAGCAGTGTGGAAGATGGGTGAGGAGCCAGACCACGTGGGTAGAACTTGAGTATCAGAGTGTTTCTCCATCTAAATGCTACTAGGACTAGAAGTCTTATGGACATTTTATTTACTCTACAAAGTACCCACCTCACTGACAGATAAAGAGTCAACATCTGGGAGTAGCTTAGGTGGGTTCCACACTGCCCAGGATTGAGCCTCTTTCTCTCACTTTTTAGCTGTTTGACCTCCGTCAAGTTATGTCACCTCTCATGCCTCTGTTTTCTTGTCTGTAAATTGGGAATAATAAGGTACCTACCTCTTAGAAGTATTGTGAGGATTATATATACATATGTATAATAATACATCATATATAATGTTAACATATATTAACACATATATATAATCTGCACATATGCTTATTATATATATTACATTATATATTCATGTATACATACACATGTAAGGTGCTTAACAGAGTCCCTGGTACCAAATAAGCAATGAATCAACATTAACTATTATTATTTAGTTTACCTGAAACATTCAAATGGTATAGCACCAAGACTATGTAAAAATATCGTGTATCTCAGCTATTGAAACTTTTTTCAGATTTTTGGGTATCTAGGATAGAGAAAGGGAGGAAGGATCTAGTCACATAGTATTTGAGAGTCAGAAAATTGTTTCAACAATAATGTGTTTGTATTTGTCTGTGTGAGGTTTCTATGATGGTCATTTTCATGGAGCCAGTCAAGCATTGACTTTGAAATTAGGCAGATATGAATTTGAATTGCAGTTTTCCATCTACTAGCCGTTTGACCTTGTATAAGTGACTTTAACTCATTTTTTATTGTTAAAAATATAGGGATTTTTCTTTGTAAGATTTTTCAAAAGGACTCAATGTGATAACAGGTATAAGTGCTTGGTAGAGGGCCTGCCATAGATAAATCCTCAATGAAGGGTAACTGTTACTAAAAGGAAGATATAAGGGGAGATATGACACCACTTCCAAATGAAAATCCTCGTTCAATGTTGGAGCAGGGGGACCCCCTTTAAGAGAAGCATCCTCCCAGCGTAATGTCCAAAATGAAAATATTTCATTCATAAGCATAAAAAAGGAGTCATTTTAAGTGAAGTGACCGACTTATCAAGCCAATCCACTGAACTGTAGCTTGGAGTCTGAGTTACAAAGTAATCTATAGTGATCTGAGGGAATAATACAAACTCCAAGCTAACAACTGTGGAATAAATTCTACTGGTATTTGCAGTCAAGTGTCATGAAGGCTAATTCTCCTTTACAGAGGCAAAAGCTTCTTATTGTCCCCAAAGCTGTTGATATAATATGCAACTCAGCATGTTACAGAAATGTTGTTTATCCACTTTGGCTATTTTGTTAAAAAAATTTTTTTCTACCCTTTTTATTTACTTATTTTAAAATTTCTATATTTAATAAGTAAACCAAGCTTCAACACTCTTTAGAAAACATTTCAGGCCAGTCATGGGGACTCACACCTGTAATCACAGCACTTTGGGAGGCTTGTACAGGAAGATCGCTTGAGGCCAGGAGTGCAAGACTAACCTGTGCAACATAGGGATACCCTGTCTCTACAGAAAATGAAAAATAATTAGCCGGACATGGTGGTACATGTCTGTGGTCTCTGATACCTGAGAGGCTGAAGTGGCAGAATTGCTTGAGCCCAGGAGTTTGAGGCTGCGGTGAGCCATGATTGTGCCACTGCACTCCAGCCTGAGCAATGGAGCAAGACTCTGTCTTGAAAAAAGAAAACAAAAACAAACCATTTCAAATTCAAACAATATATTTTTCTGAATTAAAAAAGAAAAAAATACTTTTTTTTAAGTATATGAAAAAGCAAATGTCTTTTCTAGAGTATATTACATTTTAACAGCTCTTGAAAATTCAGTTAAGTGGTCTAGTGCTTGTGGTAATCTGGATGTTAGCTAAAAAGAATAAAAATTAATTCCATATATTATCAACAGTAAAGAATTTCGGAGTATCTACCATAAATAAGGAACTGCTTTAAATGCTGGAGATCTACATACGGTTAAGATATAATTTCAACCCTCAAGGATCTAGTTTGTTGAGAAACACAGGCATCAGAACAAATAAATGTTCTTGAATTCAACAAAATTAAAGCTTGATTATTCAGAAAGCAATTTCATCTATATTTAGGAGATGTTTACAGGTGTTATATTTTATAATGCAGATCTGAGTTCACTTTTTGTATAAGTAGAAGGGTCACACTTTTATATTAATAGCGATAATATTACTAACATTGTTAGATTTCTTCCATGTACTTTCCTAGATTTTGTTTATTCCTTGAATTTTATAGAATAGGTAGTTTTTCTTATGTTAGCCTTCAATTGCAGGTGATAGAAATCCAAATTGAGCATCTACTGACTCCTCTATTGATCTGTCCAGGGAAGTGCAGAGGAGATCTGCCTTAGCCATCTGTTGACCAGAGGACAAATCACATCATCAGGACTCTCTCCTCTCTCCTCTTGGCTTTCCTCTTTGTTATCTTTATTTTCACTAAGGCTTTCTTTGCATAAAATGGCTATTAGTAGCTACGGGATTAGGTCATGGTCTGTAGCAGTTTAAATTGGAGAAGAAAAAAGACCTCCTGTTCTTAAAGTCCCTATTAATCTCTGTTGGCCTTGCGTGGTTGATGTGCCCAACCATGTGGGAACACAGGGCAGCTTAGGGCGTATTTCCATAAATATCAGAGACGTGGTATTGCCTAATATATATTTCATAGCTAACAAATGACAACTGGAATTGAAGTCCATGTTTCTTCCGAGTGACCACTCTTCCTCTATTTAAGTACCTTTCAACTGAAACTGTTTCCTAGCGTTACTTTAATTTTGTGTGAAAAACTATCTTCTCAATTTTAAGTAAAAGCAATGAAAAAGGCCCTCTAATATTTTCTGCTCACAAAAAAAATTAGCTTTATAGATAGTGGACTTCATCAGTAGATACAGTCTTTAAGGAAGAAAACATAGTTCATACACAATATTACTATACCACTTATTATGTAATGCCTCCTGGATTCTGTAATAATTGATGATCTGTGTGATCCACTTGCCATCTTCCAAGATGTGCCCCTCATTGAAAAAAACAAAACCAAAACCTGTGTCTGTAGTATGTATATTTGTGCATTTAAATGTTTGTACCCATGGACTTGTGTGTGTGTGTGTGTGTGTGTGTGTGAATGTATGTCTATGTATATGTATAGTGTGTGTGTGAGAGGCAAAGAGAAAAAAAAGTATGATGTTAGCTTATCAATATATTATAATGAAATTGTGTTGACTAGTTTCTTTATCTTTCTCTTCCAAACCGATAAAAGGACAATTTTTGGTGTGCCATTTAAAAAGAGAAGAACTTTTCCCGCTATACTGAGGGCAATTTTAAAAGAAGGTGGTTTCTCAGATGTTTCTAGTCACTCTATGTATACTTTATTGGCAGTGTCCTTTAAATGTTGAGTCCAAGCTAATTTTCTTAATCTTCAAAAGTTTAGGGATCAAATTGTATCCTGCAGATTTTTGTTGTTTTTGTTATGCTAAATTTCATTTCATCTCTTTTTCTCCTTTAGTTCTACAGGGAAATTAGGTCAAGATTGTTTGAAAGTAGACTTGAGTCCAAAAATTTGTCTCTTTGACCAGTAGATTGTTTACCAATTTTAAAAAATATAGCATGCATGTGGAAGAAAACGTTACTTTTGCATGGCAGCGTGTTGTCATTATTATTAGAAGAACACATCTTTCAAAGAAAGAAAATATAAACTCCATAGTGATGCCTGATATTATTCTTGAAGATGGTTATCATTTTAACTGTTATAAAACAGGAAGGAACATCATGGAGCATTAGGTTATAATATCTAGAGTCCCACTAGCACACCATTAAATAAAGTGAAGGTATGAATATTTAAATTAGGATTTGTTTTTTATGCTATATTATGTCAGGAAGAAATTGCAAGCTCTGGAAATTCTTTGTGTCTTAGGAAAATAAGATTCTATTTTTTATAGCTCTTTTAAAAAAATACCTACATCAGCAGACGATTGGTAACAGTCATCATATTTGGTGTTATTTAGTATTTCTTAAAAATGTGGCAGTGTGTTTATGTGGGTGTGGCGTGTTGACATTTTTACATTATCGATTTCCTTGATTCAATTTCTACTCTGTGCTGACCTGTCATATGGGATAAATATAACTACAGTAAAGCTCTATTGTACTTCAGTATAGTACAACAGATAAGTAAGCCAGGTATAATACATTTGGGTGAAAAAAACTACAAAATCATAGAGGGGGAACTTTGTAAGAGCTTTTAAAACAATCTTTTGGTTTAAGGCAGAGAAGTATTCTACAATGAAACACTAGATTGCATAAGATGAGCCTGTGCGTGTTCCAACTTAATTTTCTTTGTTACTCTAAGAACTCCCCATATATACGTAAATTTTAGCAGTATTAATGGGCTTTCTTCAGTGTATCAGAAGATTGTAATTTGTGGATACAATCTTCTTCTGTCTCTGTGTCTTTGTCTATAAAATGAGGATAACAATAGTTCCTATCTACAAGTGTTATTGAGAAAATTAATGAATCATATGTAAAGAGTTCCGGACATTTCCTGGTATGTAATAAATGCCTCATAAGCCTTTCCTTTGATTATCCCTCAGATCTTGTATTAAAAATACAAACCAAAGATTTATCACTACATTTAATAGAACCATTTTAATGACTGTTGGATTGAACTTTTCCTCTTTATAGAGATAGTAGCACTTACTACTATGGATAAAACAAATGCATGATCCATCTCAATAATAATTGTTATTTAGTATTTCCTTGTGAAGGGTGATTCTTACTATTTTTTTGCTCACACCTGTACCTTATGGATTTATCTCTAGACACAGAGATAGAGGTTAAGTATCTTTACTGGTACCACACAGCTAGGAATTGGCAGAACCAGGATTCGGGCACTAAGATCTGTGTACTTAACCACTAGCCTACATGGCCATTGGAAATGAATTATACAGAGATGAAAAGTTTTAGTTATAGATTCCCTCATCGAAACTCAAAAACAGAAGGCCAAATATGTAAAAGAACACAAAACCGAGAATATTTTTGAAAATAGAATAAAATGTAACAGAAAAAAAAATCACTTTTAATAGTTTCTTTCTTCTATTTCTTTTACCATTCCAGTTATGGGCATTTGGATACAGTTTGGGTTTAATAAAACCCCAAGTATGGTTTTATTAAAATAAACAAATCTGTCATTGGTCAATACATTACATTTATCTCTCTTTGCTAGTAGTGTCAAATCTGAGCAGCAAATGTAGAGCTACTATACAAAAATCAAAGATTTAAAAGTTTTAGCATTGCATTGAGCTGTTAATCACTGTGAAAACATTTTGAATGCCTCCATTTTTTAGATGATAGCTACACATTAAAGAGGGAATGTAGATAGGGTGGTTGATCCGTGTATCTAAATAGACTATAGTATGCAAAAACATTCAGTAAAAAATATTCCTTGAGCAAAAAGAAAAAATAAAGACAGCTGATCAAAACACATGAATTTATATGACTCAATAATTCTTACATTATCATACATTTTGCTACCACTTTTATGAAAACAATTCACAGAATTCACAATGTGAGGAGCAATTACCATCGAAGATACATAACAATATGCCATGCGGTATATAGAGCCACAGGATGAAGATGGCAGGGTTTTTTTTTGAGACGGAGTCTCGTTCTGTGGTCCAGGCTGGAGTGCAGTGGCCTGATCTCAGCTCACTGCAAGCTCCGCCTCCTGGGTTCACGCCATTCTCCTGCCTCAGCCTCCCCAGTAGCTGGGACTACAGGCGCCCGCCACCTCGCCCGGCTAGTTTTTTGTATTTTTTAGTAGAGACGGGGTTTCACCGGGTTAGCCAGGATGGTCTCGATCTCCTGACCTTGTGATCCGCCCATCTCGGCCTCCCAAAGTGCTGGGATTACAGGCTTGAGCCACCGCGCCCGGCCGATGGCAGGGTTTTTTGGGCCATCAATTTTACTCAAGGGCATTTTAAAATAATATTTTAATATTAAAGGAAGCATATCATGCTGTAGAATAAAATTTATTTGAATTTTTAAAATCTCCAACCTGACTCTTCTATGAAATTTCAGAGTTGTGGCTGTTAAATTGGAACTATGCCACCAGACCCTGGGGTATGTCTATTTATTCTTCTCTGCTTTTAGGGAATTTTTTTAAAAAGTTTGAGAAACCGTGAGAGAATGCAGCCTTCATAGTAACTCTGTTTGTAGATTGGTAGTAACGTTTTGATACTTATTATGAACCCAAGAGTGGAGGTGAAACACAGCACTGGATATTTTTATATGTGTTGGTCTATGTCAGACAAATAGGATAGATAAAATGATAGTCTTGTTAGTGAAAGAAAATAAGGACAATTAATGTATAATAAACTTAAAGTTACATGATATGACAGCACAGAATTAAAAATACGTGTGTCTAGTAATTTTTTTTTTTTTACCTTGGCAATTGTTGCTTTCTTCGTAGGCTTTTCCTATTATTTTCTGTCAAGACACTGCAGTCTGTTTTAATCAGTATCACCTACTGCTTCTATTTCACTTGTCATATCATACTAATTCATGTTTGGTTCTCAACTAATACTATTTCAGGAGGTCACAAAGAAGGTTTTTGTTTTGTTTTGTTTTGTTTTGTTTTGTTTTGTTTTTTAAAGGAACACCAAAATCAAATGCTGGTATGGTGGATTTTATGTGTGACTGAGCTTGTGTGGAGTGAAGAGAAATTCAAAATAAACTGCTCTCTGAGACACACTGCACAGAAATACCAAAGCAGTGCAATTCTCTCATAAATTAAAGGTTATATTGTCATTCTATTTTAGGCTCATCTAGAACATGATGTTTCGAGAGCCACAATTTCTCAGGACACTCTTCTGTTTTTGACTGTGGTACCAAGAAATTTGCCAGGGAAAGAATGACTTGCCTTTATTCTTTTAATTTTTAATCTTTATTCTTTATAAATTTAATTCTATTTTAGCAAATTAAGAATATTTTTCCAAAATCCTTTTAAATTATCGAGTGTTTATTATGAGTATTTATGATGTGCAAGGTGCCAGGCTAATCGCTGGTTGTATATAAAGGTATTTGGACTCCAGTACTATTCTATTTTTATTTTGTAGTCTGCGTGAATTTATAAATCACTAAATCTTTTAGGTTTAATACTCAAAACTCCTTTTGTCTTCAATATACCTACCACAGACTGTAAGGGATTATTTCAAGTAGTCAGTTGGGGGTTGATACAGTGTTAGTGTGTTTACACAATTCTATCAATTTCAAGTGTGTTCTTTTATTCTTTTTCTTTAATTTTTCCAGGCTGAAATAGTTATCTTTTAAAGTCTATTCTACAGCAGCTGCTCCACTGCAGTCATTGCCTTTAGCTCTCTCTGGATCGCCATTAGGCCTCCTTGAAGTCATTCTTATTACAGATACGTGAGGAGTGCATTTGGCAGGGAGGAGGGGGGAAACAGATGTAGAATAATTCTTTTTTGTTGTTGTTTTTAACAACTTCTTCTATGATGGCCAGTGTTTCACTGATCTTGTTGGCTGTCTCAGTGGCTAGATGATTTGTCTCGAAGAGCAGTTTACACTGAGTAGTGACCAGGTCCTTGAGAGCTCTTAGCTCATCATCCTTTAAGTATAATTTGGAGTATTCTTCCCAGTCTGTACTACTTCATGCATTTTCTTTGTTTTTTTTTTTTTTTTTTGCCTATTGTATTTAGAGTTTTTCCTGAAATAAATTTCTCACTATGTGTTTGACTACCAAGAAGAGTTGTATCATCTGCAACTTTGAGGTTTCACTTGAAAATCCTCTTAGCTCATACAGGGAATACTTCATTCCAGTAGGTTCTTAATGTCCTTCCCTGTTTCCTGTTTCTAATGCATTTATTGCTCTTTAAAGATGACCTTATACTCCTTTTTCTTATTATAAAATATTGCATATTCATATTAAAATCTGGAAAATTCATAGAAGCAGAAATAAGTAATCTAATGAATCAAAAACAAAGTAGTGTTTATTAATCATTGCAATTATTTATGAATTTTGGTTTTAATTTTTCAACATTTGGTCTACTCGATCTGTGGCACACATTGTTCTATGAAATCCAAACAATGTAATTGTAAAGTCTCTGGACTTCTTAGAGCAAAAGTTTTAAAACCCTCAGTTATATGTTTAATTTATTTTTATCTATTTCTAGATTTATTTTAAAGGCAGAAAAATAGTATAACAGGCTCCTGGGTACCCATGGTGTTTATATATTATGAAGAAATAAAATATTACTCATACAGTCGAAACCCTAGCACTAAATTGCTTTCCCTCCCTTCAGAGGGAACCTATTATAATTTGTAATTTGTGATCATGAATGATTTCAACTAATTGCTATGATATTTGTATTTATTCTGCACCTTCACCCTCATCATCATCCTTACAATAGGCTTTATCTTCTGGAAATATGTATAATATTGATGTGCTTTGGTTTTAATCATCACCTGCCTCTTGCCTCAGCAAGCTCTAGGTTGTATTTTAAAGGAGGTTAAATATATTTTCACTGAATTTAATTGTATCTAAGTAATACCTTTTGAAGAGTCAAATAATACAGAAAAGCTCATAACAAAAAGTTGCAATTCTTCTATCCCTCCTTCACTCTCAGAGACATGACTGATCTATCTTAGCTGTTTCTTCTAGCATTTACCTCCGGATTTAAAAATAATATATTTAAACAACTATAACTTAATTTAAATATTTTAGACATTATCTCTTCCTTTCCTAGTATGGAAGAGAAAGGTGGAGCACTCTCATCTGACCCTCACACATTTCTGCCTACATCCTGCAACACATACTTAAAATAAATATTTAATGCTAACATTATTAAAACTATATAAATATTCCTCACAGCTGAGCTCTGTGGTGCACTGTGTCTCCTTTTACTTTCTTTTTTTTTTTTTTTTTTTTTTTTTTTACATGGTTGCCTGGTTTTAATAGTCGCCTTGTTTTTAAAAATTAGTCTTAGTTTACTATATATATTTTCCTAATTTTAAACTACACACTCTGAAAGAATTATTAAACTCCCTTCAGTATGTTTCATCGCATTTGGAAATCTATTAATTGATGATTTTGTTATTATTTGTGTTTCATTGTTAAGAAAACCATCCTGATGCTTTTCGCTCCCACATTTTGTAACTTCCTTAGAAAGAGGGAAGAAAAGGTAAATGTTTTCCATAAATTATGTGTCTGAAGATGCTGTAATTCCCTCCTCTTTTAGATATAAGCTGGCTCTAGAATTCTAGGTGGAAAGCATGTCTTCTCAGAATTTGAGGGTTCTGCTTCATGGCTCTCAATTCTTCACTCATCTTACTCTATGAACCCTGGGCTCTTTACATCCCTTGAGGACTGAAGCATGTTTCCACTTCGGGTCCTTTGCACTGGCTGGTCTTCTGTCTGGAACGCCTCTCCCCAAGATATCTTCTGGCTGACTCTCTTTTCTTCTTAGAAAACTGCTAAGATGCACCATTCCCAATGAGCCCTTTCTTGTCCTTTTATTTATTTTTGCAAACTGCTGCTGCCCACTGCCATTCCTGGTCTCCATAAACAAGTCTTAGTATTTCTTCCCTTTCTATTTTCATGTTGAAATACACTATATAGTTTACTTATGTATTAGGTAAACTTTTTATTGCCTCTCTCTGTACCCCCCAAGCTACTTCCTGACCCTTGAAAAACTGTAGATTCCATGATGGTATAAAATTTTATTACTTTAAAATGTTTTCTAAGTTAATAAATTATAAAACAATAATATATTCAAAGCAACTAGATGTATACCTCAACACCTAGAAGAGTGCCTGGCACATGTTAGAAATCAGAAAGTATTTGTTATGAATAGTTTCATGATTTTCCACATTGAAGTTGAAGAGTCTTGCCAATTTCCCCCATCTTATATATGTGATCAGATTTTTGCATCTGTAAACTTTTAGGATTTTATCTTGGTCCCAAATGTTCTGCAGTTTGATCACAATATGACCGGTGCTATGAATTTTTTGACCCTGGAAATTCATATCTCTAACTTATGGATTTTAATTTTTCATATTAATTCTTTAACAACGTGTTATTTATCTATGGAACTCTTAGTTGGATATTGAATTTCATGGATTAATCCCCTAGCTTTTTGTCTTTTCTGTATTTTGATTTGTCTCTCTTTTTTTTTTTTTTTTTTTTTTTTTTTTA
>NW_016803360.1:2885560-2889624 GCF_001698545.2 Rhinopithecus bieti
TTGAGACGAAGAGTCTCACTCTTGTCCCCCAGGCTGGAGTGCGATGGCATGATCTCGGCTCACTGCAACCTCCGCCTCCCGGGTTCCACAATTGTCTGGCCTTGGACCCCTCCCTGAGTAACTGGGATTTCAGGTGCCTGCCACCATGCCCTGCTAATTTTTGTGTTTTTAGTAGAGACAGGGTTTCACCATGTGGACCAGGCTGGTCCAGAATGCCTGACCTCAGGTGATCCACCTGCCTTGGCCTCCCAAAGTGCTGGGATTACAGGTGTGAGCCACCTCACCCGGCTGATTTCTCTTTTATTTCCTTTTCTTTATATTCTATTGTTTCCCCTGGGTGGACTTCCTCACCTTTGTCTTACAACATTTTTTTGATTACCATAATTTTATTTTTAATAACTCTTTTGTGCTTTGAATAGCCTTTTAAAAATTAATGTCTCATCCTGCTCTTGTTTTGTGCATGCCATATGTTTCGCTAGTTCTCCGAGGATGTTAACTCATATTTCAAGTTTTTAATCCTGTTTTTCCCTTTGTGTCCTCCTCTGAATGCCTTCATTCTATTTCTCTATTTTGTTTACTTTCATGGGAGATATAAAATTTCTGGGAAAATTTTGCTGTCCAATAATGCTTAGCTGAGACACTAAAATGTTAAATCTCTGTATGTCAGAAAAATATGTTAACTCAAGTATGAATGAGGTATCATTTCATTGGAAGACTCCCAAATATCCTCTCAGTAGGTTATTTTTATAGACTGGTATTTTCCAATCTTTGCTAGCATTTCTGTTGAGAATGGAACATGAGCTAAGGATGAGAATGATCACATTCTACAATATGTAGATTTTCACTTCTTCATTTTTAGTATGAAATCTTGTCCTCACCCCTCATCCTTCACTTCATGGTAATTGGACACTTTCTTATTAAATTTCCCTAGAGAATTTTATTAGGGTTCTGTAGAGGAATAGAACTAATAAGATCTCTATATATATGATATATAGGATATATATGAGATATATAATATATAGGATATGATATATACCATATAATATACGATATGATATATGATAGAGCATATATGATATATAATATATGATATATGACATATCACATATGACATATATGATATACCACACATACGATATATGACATGATATATGATATGTATCACATATATGATATATATGATATATGATATATCACATATATGATATATATGATATATGATATATATCACATATATGATATATATGATATATGATATATGATAATATGAGTTTAAGTATTAACTTACACGACTGCATATATCTATTTATTTATTTATTTATTTATTTTAACTTACACAATCACAAGGTCCCACAATAGGCTGTCTGCAAGCTGAGGAGCAAGGAGAGCCAGTCCAAGTCCCAAAACTGAAGACTTGGAGTCTGATGTTTGAGGGCAGGAACCATCCAGCATGGGAGAAAGATGTAGCCTGGGAGTCTAGGCCAGTCTCTCCTTTTCACATTTTTCTGCCTGCTTTATATTTGCTGGCAGCTGATTAGATTGTGCCCACCAGATTAAGGGTGGGTCTGCCTTTCCCAGCCCACTGACTCAAATGTTAATCTCCTTTGGCAACACCCTCACAGACATACCCAGGATCAATACTTTGTATCCTTCAGTCCTATCAAGTTGACACTCTATATTAACCATCACAAGAATAAATTCCCAGTGGTCTCTTGCTAGGTTCAGCAATGGGATAGTAACTAGGTTTATAGGGTTGGCAGGGGGATCTGGATACCTAACTAAGATTTTGCAGCCTCAACATTTACTCCAGCCTTGTAAGTTACTTGGTGCTTCAAATTTCAGAGACATTCTGGGGATCAGCAGCTCAAATAACACTTCTTGCTGTGGTTTGCTCCTCCCCTTTGCAGATACATCCTATCCCCAGCTTTCACCGCTCTGGGCTAGTACCACTTACTCCATCCACTTTTCTTCCGTCCTATATGAATTTGTTAACACTTCTTTTCTGATGTCATCCTCTGGCCCATATATATACATATTATATATAATATATATATATGACTTAACTCTTATTTTAGAAGATTTGTAGGTTATAATAGCATTTAAGTGTGTGTGTTCACCATCAGGTTTAACCAAAGTCCTAGGCCTGAGTATTTCTATCTGAAGAACAAACAGAATATGATCTTACTTTTGTACTTCTATTTTTGATAGTCTATAATACTGAGCCCTATCTATGCTTTCAATCAAATTACCAATGGTATGAAACTCTTTAATTTTGTGTGACTCACATTAATACAGAGAAGTAGAGGGTGGCTTAAGAAGTCTTTAACTGCATGACTATTGTGAGGAGGATGCTTATGAGTTGTTCATTTCCATGGGGACAAGGACAATCAAAATACAGTATAACTACATTCAGAGTGTTATTAGAAGTTAGGTAGTACCTTTTAATTGTTAAACAATAAAGTAATAACATTTTGCTCATTAGGCGTGTGCTTATAAAGACAAAGAGGCCTGATTTACTGATTTAGTAATTTTGTCCAAGGCTTTGACATCCATATGATGTAGACCTCTGGGTACCAAAGAAGTCTATAAATCCCAATCACAACTGTGATTAATTACAAAAATCTTATTCATGTATTTCTTTAGCTAATGACAGAAGTAGAATCAACTAAATATTACTCCAAGTTTACTGCCCCTATTTCTCTTCATTTGAAAACAGAATTTTCTCAAAAGACAAAGGGAAAGTTTGTCATCCACATCTCTTATTAATGAAAGAAAATGTAACAATCAAATACTCACATTTCTCCTTCTGAATAAAACAAACTACTGATGAGAGACTAAGATAATTATTTTTAGTATCTCTGTTTATTTATTTTTTGGAAAAGTGAAACAAGACATGATTATATTGGGAGAAGAATAGTGACCCAAGGACTAGATGGCCTTCTTCTGGTACAGTTCTTTGACTATCTGGTACACCTCTGAAGTGTGATCAAACATGACTGATCATAACTAGATAATCTTTAAAGCCCTTATCCTCCCTCCCTTTCTGTGTTTTTACCTTTCTTCCCTTCTTGATGCTAAGACTTTGATACTAAGTTGTTCACAACTGACCCACATTCTAGGGTGAAATGATGGTGCATGTTGGAGACAAATGTACAAATAAATACCATACGGTTACGTTACTACTGTGAAATGTATGTAGAAAATACTGGGGTAATATGGACTATTTTCTTGATAATCTAATTTCTTACCTAGTAGACAGTCAACACTTCCAGTCATGGAAATGAACTATGTCCACATGACTGAAATCCTTCACATCTGGCTATCTTTAGTCACTAAATTATGTCACATTTAGTGACTGAGTATTTTCCACAGAGTGCTTTGTTTACTGTTGTAAAATCTTAAACCAAAATGTTACATCAAAGGAAGAGTTGCATCAAAAGAACCTCAGCAAAACCTCAAAACAACCAAACACTCCACTTCTCTGTTTAAATTATTAGCAAAAGCAGCTCTGTTATCTCAGCTTCTAAGCTAACCAGACTCATCATTTTGGCCTTTCATGTATGCTTTTCCCATGGCCAAAACGTCCGCAAATTACTAATAAATGCTGGCAAGGAGAGAGGTTAAAACAAGGAAGGCACGCGTTTTAGCTGACAAAACGTTCATTGAAATGCTGTCTGGGTGAAGCACTGAGAAATTCATCATCTGAATAGTCTAAATTATAGTACATGAAGAATGCAACTTGCTAGGGGGACATACCTTCAGCATTATTCGAGGTTAATTTAAACCAACATGCAGATATTTGTATGCTTCATGTGTGGTATCCCAAAAGGTTGTGTTTTCTCTTTTGATCTTTGAATATGCTGATCACCTTTCATGAACAGTGGCATTCAATGCACTTTGAAGAAAACATAATCTTTTTATTTGAAGGTAACTTGTAAGAAAGAGAAATCATTAAAGCCCGGAGTGTAGGATTGTTGTTGACTGAAATGGTATCAAGTGAGTTAAATGCCCCCTATTTTAAAAGTGGGCATGATCTCTATTATTACTAAAAAAAAAAAAAAAAA
>NW_016803360.1:2892687-2915270 GCF_001698545.2 Rhinopithecus bieti
AAAAAAAAAAAAAAAAAAAAAAATCTGCATTTTATGTTTTATCTGACATGGGAAAGGGATGCTTGATAAGTAGCCAATGATGTTGAACTGGCTGTATTTTCCGACTGACTTGTTTTTCTTATGAAGGCAGCAGTTTAGTAAAATTGTGTTTGTTTTTCTTTCTGATAGGCTCTAATTGAAGTTTGAAGGTTCATTACACAGTGCCTGGGAATATGCTGTCAAATACAATTCACCTCTCCCACAGTGAATGTTGGCATGATTTTATAGGACAGGGTACTCTAGAGCTCAGCTGTCATAATATTTGGCTCCAATTTCATTCATAATGGACAGAATATCTACAATGTTTTGAATCCCTACTTTCAAATGTCAGTACACTGCAACAAATATTGAAGAATGGATTTGAATCTAAGTAGATGAATATAGGCCTTCAAACAACACGTTGTATGTTGTTTCCTTCAATTATGTTGAAATAATGTAACCTTAAATGTTTCACAGATGTATCACTTGAAATCCAAAACACATACTACTCATCAAAGTCATCTTTATTTAAGCTTAGGAAGAAAAATAAAAATCTAAAATGTTTGCTCTTAGTCCACACACACTTCTCATCTGGCAGGACATTTCTGATTTTATCTGGGAAATTGAATATATGTCAGGTAGGTTTGGGTTGCTGAGTAAATGAGTGTGCTTCAGTGTCAGGACTGTTTTTATTAACAGATTTTATAAACTGACTTGGTAGTTTCCAGTTCTGTGGCAAGAACAATCTATCATAATAAACCTGTAACATAAATGTACAGAATACATTCCTGTTTCAAGAGTCTATAAGAGGAGTCCCCTCATGAACAATTTATATGAGAGGATTATAAAATGAAGTTCAGCAGTAGCACAAGCAACTGTGGTGAATGGTGTGTTGTTAAGGTACTTTAAATCATGAAAATTTATACTTTCAAGGATTTATTAATCTTACTCCAAATATGTATATTTTGGTAAATAGCAATTGGAAAGAAGAGTTTGTATTTCTTAGAAGCACAGAGCTGACCAACATATTGGAAAACTAAATAAAGCAAGCCAGTGATCTCTGTTCTGAGTGAAATAATTTGCTCTGTTTGACATCTGGGTGCAATGATGGCTATGTCAGTGTCACTTTATTTTTCTTTTGTGCAAGTTTGATAAACTCTTTAAATACTAATGTGTATTTTAGAAAATGCAAATTCTGTTATATTCCAGGAGGAAGAAAATTGCCTTAGGATATGAATCAGATTTGATAACGTGATCATCAACTGAACTATATCTTATTTATTTAATTATTCTAAATTGATAACATCATGAAAGATAATTGAGATTTTTTCATTTTTATTTTACTCTTGCTTCTTGCTTATTTGAATCATTCATTTTATTCTTCTTCCTACTCAGAGAGGCTAAGCTCTCAAAAGGAAAGAAGTAATTTATTATGTATAAGTTTCTAAGCATAGATATTTTTCAACAAACACGTAAGCAATTATCGAGGACATTATTACTTATGTCACATAAAAACTGTGTTTAAACAGGTTAAAAATATTTTCTGGTGAGTTTTATTTATTTTACAATGTTTACAAGTGAATCGTCAAGCTGTCTCCCAATATTATTTCCTCTCCAGATAGCAATCTTTAAATCCTCCTTAAGTCATCTTTTATTCCAGTTTTCCTTTTTTTGAGTTTAAACGCAATAAATTATAACAATACAAACCTTATACTCTTGGTCCCATAGTTTCTCTTTTCTGTTGAAATATAGCTTGCTCTTTGGAATATTTACATGTAAACCAGAGGTGTTTATTTTGTTGTCGTTGTTATTTGTTTGTTTTTGTTTTTGTTTTTTGAACAATCTGACTATTCTAAAACACTTTTTAGGATATCACGAATTGTCAATAAGGAATTGAGATCCACAGATAAACTTACCAGGAACAGAAAATTCTTTTGAATACATTTTTAATCTTTAAATAGTCACAGATCAGCACTATTTGTTTTTTTTTAAAGATTTTGTTAAATAGGTAGGACTTCACATTGGATTCAACCTCGTATTTAAAATGCAAATACTTTTGATTTCTCTTTTTGCTAAGTAATATTCTAAGATATTAGTCATACATTTTAAAATGTTGTGACTATTTTTATGTTCCATGTTTGTATAAATGTAGAGATTAGACACTTGTTTAAGATCCCTAAAGATCTGAGGTAAATTATTTTTGAGAAATACAAATTTCTTTCTGTAATTTCTACCTTCTGTGAATAACTTCCTAAAGACTGTTCTGTTGCTCTTGATTTATATGCAGGTCTCTTAAAATAAAAAATAAAAATAAAAAACGATACATAAGGACAAAGACTGGAAATAAAAGAAAAATAATTTAAACTCAAGAGATTTTCTTGGGTAAGGCCTCAGAGAATGTTCCAGCTGTCTTAAGAAAGGCATTGTATATAAAGGCCACATTTAGCTGAATCGATTGAAAAATCCTTATTATTTTGAGAAATAATTCAATTGTTGTCTCAATGCTAAATATTCATGAAAAGTATCTATTCATTCACGTAATCCTTTTTAAAATAAAGTAATTAGAAAAAACAGGTCAATGTGCTAAGAAATGAGCTTTTCTTTATCAAATGGTTAATTCTTTATTAAATGGTTATTCTTTAAAATGAGCAAAAATGAGCTCTGTGAATAAGGTACTTGTAATAATGAAAGTACTATATGCAGGAATACTGGCTTTTTGTTTTTAATCTGCAATTGGTTAATTAAATTTCATTGTGAATGTATTGCATAAAGTATATTCCAAAGGCACCATTCTTCCTCATAATACAACTAGCGAAGGTCTAAATTTCAGTGACTCAAGTGTAGGTGGGAAAAAGTCCTCATAGACTTTACGCAAATTGTTAGAAAAGCTTACGTAAACATGACTACTGTGAATATAGACCAGGGACGTGCCCCAGAGTCAATGCGTTCTATTCACTTGCTGCCACAATGCTTTCAGGCCTAGGCTCTTTGCAGACAGAGAGCAGCATCAGGGAATGGTTAGTACCTGTGCCCAGCGGGGTTTGTTGAACTGCTAATGGACACAGGTAGATTCAAGTCCTCTATCATTCCCAAAGACATACAAAATCAAATATTGACTTAAAGAGAAATATAAATGAAATAAATTCTAAAAGGAAAAGAAAACAAAGAAATGTCTTTTACAAGGCACTAAAGAAAGACACAAGGGAACGTTCATATAGATTATTTTATTAAATATTTATTGAGCAAAACGTTTGTGCCAGGCACTGTTAGATTGGCCTCATGAGCTTTGCATGGGCACCCACTTGCTATACATCAGGCTTGGAAACATACTCCTAACCAGCATTTATGCTAGACATGATTTCTATCTCATACTGTGCTGAGGCAGTGACTAAAATCTATATTGACCAATACCTGATGAGTATATTTGACAGATGTTTAAAAATTAACCCTGCTCAAAAGTGTAAGGGAATCTCTGCTAATCAAGATCATAGGTTTGCACGGGTTCCTAGGAGGAAAAGAATGAGTGGGACCAGTTTATACATCAAGCATCAAAGGACTCTGTTCTCTCCTTAGGGAAACATGGATTTTACTGCTCAGTGGATGATGAAAATTTGATTCTGACTTTTACACCTCAGATTATTTCTAAGTTATTCAGCCTTAGCCTAAGATTCCCAGCCCCAGGTCCATCGTTGCTCAAGGGTAAGGTCACAGACCTAGTGCCTGCATTATTCCCCTTCTGCCCAAGTTGTGAGGGCCACTTTTGCTCCCTAATAATTTGCATTAAACAAACCAGTTACTAGATTCCTTCTACAGATGAAAATGCATTTATTCAATCAAACAAAAGGGAATCCATGTGAGGCAACTAAGGAAAGGCTTTCCCTCCAGTCTGGTGAGCAGTGGCTATGGCTCTGCTGGCTCTGTTTTGGGAGGTCTTTATAAATGACCACAATTAAGCTGTAGATGTACTCATGCCCTAGATGTAACCATCTGTTCTGGGGAATATGGGTTGGTAAACTCATTGGTGTCTAACACTTATTCATGTCATTCATTCATTCATTTATTCAAACAAATATTTTTGAGCTCTTATGAGATGCCAGGCACTGTTCTAAGCAATGGGAAAACAGAAGTAAACAAGTGCCCATTCTTAAGATGCTTTTATTTTAGAGGGGATGGGAAGAAGGAGAAAAAGCCAATGAATAAGGAAAGAAATAAATCAACAAGATAATTTCATATAATGCTAAGGATGGGAAGAAATGAAAACAGGTGTTGGAATAGATCATGGGGTGGGAGTTAACTGAAAGGGTAGTCAAGAAAGGCCCTGCTAAAGAAGGGTTGGGTTGGTTAGAACCCAGTGAAGGACTTTCCAACTCTGTAGATGTTTGCAGAGAAATGCAGAGGTCCTAAGATGGGAATGAACATCTCATGTAGGGTATAGCTTCTCATGTTTGAGAAACAGAAACAAGGCCCTAAAGGATCTAATATTGTGAGCCAGGATAAGGGCAGCCAGGGTAAGGGCAGATGACATCTGGAGACAGGTAGGACCTTGTACTGTGTATGTAGGACCTTGTACATGTAGGAGTCAGATCACGTGGGACCTTGTGCTTCGTTTGAATTTTATTCTAAATGTTGGGAATCGATTAGATGATTTTGAAAATAATACTTGCTTAATACTGTGCCACTCTGCCTACTTTCTGAGAAACAGATCATAGGGAGACAAGGGTTGGAGGCAGGCAATGCTTCTACAGAAGGCTTCGATGGGTTCGGTTTCTATAATTTCCAAACTCAACTTTGATGGGTTTGGTTTCTATAATTTCCAAACCCTGCAGGAGACCACTACAGCTTCCTCCTCAGTTGCTCTTATTTACTATGGGTCCAAACCCCTGAGCAGATAAAATCTGGCATCAATAACACTATCAATTCTGGCTAACACCTTGGCCAGTGGAAAGAATTAATATAACAGGAGGGGAGATGACAGATGGAAAACCAGTTCTTTTACCTCTTTTTTGGTCTCCACAGGATGACAATAACACTTTGTGATAATCACATGTACGCAATTTACCAGAAGTTTAGAAATCTTAGATTACCACTAACATTCTAATTTCTAAAGGCAGTGGACATGAATTCCTGCAGCTCTCTGTGAATAGATTTTAGCTGTTAATATTATGTTACAAATTCCTACATAGTTTAAAATATTTAGGTTAATGTTTCCTGTTAGTTAATTGATTTTTTTTTTTTTTTTTTTTAAATGGAGTCTCACTCCGTTGCCCAGACTGGAGTGTAGTGGTGTGATCTCAGGTCACTGCAACTTTGCCTCCCAGGCTCAAGTGATCCTCCTGCCTCAGTCACGAGAGTAGCTGGGATTACAGGTGCATGCCACTATGCCCAGCAAACTTTTGTATTTTTAGTAGATATGAGGTTTCACCATGTTGCCCAGGCTATTCTCAAACTCCTGAGCTCAAGTGATCCACCCGCCTAGGCCTCCCAAAGTGCTGGGACTACAGGCATGAGCTACTGCACCCAGCCTCCTGTGAATTTAAAGTAAATTAATATTATGTACACAGAAGTTACAACAAAAATGCTTCTATTTGGATAAAACAAAAAAATTAAAAGTACTTTAAAAGTGAAAGATACCACAAACTTTAGAAATAACTGGTATTTGTATGCAAGCAGGCCCAAATCTAATGTTGTATGAAGATCAAAGCCAAGTACAATCGTAGCTCATGTTGCAGTTATTTCGAGGTCTCAAGAGGGATAACAAAAATCTATAATAAAAAACAGAATCTGGGTTAAAATCAGTGGAAATAATTTTTATTTCAGGATCAAATAAATTGAGTGAAATGAAGTATCTGGCTCTTGGAGGAAAATACGGTGTCTTATTCTTTAAAATCTTTAAATTTATAAGCCATAAACTGCAAGTCACTAGCATCATTATGTTGATGAATTACCAGGTTTAATTCTTATAAAAATTGAAATTATCTTCTGAATGCTAAGTCATATTTTAGCCACAGGTAGTTTTTTTTGTTTTGTTTTGTTTTGTTTAATCAATAATTCTTGAAAGAATGAAACAACTTTTATTATGTGACAAGGTTTAAAAAAATTTGCTTGAATAAAACATTATGGCACCTGAATTCAAAGCATAAAGGCAGAAAGTAAAGTATGAAGATCTTTCAAATGTCTGTCACTTTTAATAGTTTTGTTCTATGTTATATGACCTGCGAATGTTAAGAGTCTGTAAGAGTTTCTTCAGCTGCATTTGATTTTACCAACACCCTGTGGGTACAGTTAAGAAGATGACTTATTTGAGGCTTTATAACTGAAATTGGATATGGTTCAAATGTTGAACAGATATAAACGTACTTTAATTAAGAATAAATATTTTTATAAGATTGCTCAAGTGACTTCTCTCAAAAATTTATTCTGGAACATCAGCAAATAAATTTGCATTACAAAATAGAAAATTCAATTGTGGAAAGTCATATTCTAACTTATTCTGATGATGTATTTCCCTTGTCAGGAAGCTTTTCCTTGAAGTGTGTTTTATGATTTGTGATAGAATTACCGTCACTAAGTTGATCATTTCCCATTGGTTAGTCTACATTTACTGCCTTTTAGTGACATGAGTTCAATTCTAATTAAGAATGAGAATAGCCTATAACTGTAAACATGGATAGCTACATGTGTCTCTAGTGAGAGGTACTAGTCCCCTTTGACATTTCTCTTAAAGCAGAATTTATCTGGGGTAGTGATGGTTCTACTGGTAGCCATGTGGGAAGATAAGGAGCCCAAGATATTCACTTCTACTGCTGGCATGAGGAATGCTGTTTTTCTGCTCCATGCCAGTCTCTCATTTGATTCAGAAAGATTTGCGTGTCCTTAGCTTTGACCATCAGAAAGAGTCCATCTCCTTTGCCCTCCTGTGCCTGGTACCTGAAAGACCTAGTGAAGACTGAAAGAAAAGTTTTTATTTTTTTACATAGTGAAAGCACTTCAAAGCATTTTGTTATACATATCTATAATTTAACATGATACCTATATTGATCATTTACATTTCAACACATTATTTTAGCAAGCAATGAACCGTTCTTAAGTGCTTAGTGTTGTCATAGGCATAAATCAAGTAGGATACCTGCCCTCAAGAAAGTGTATGATTTTGTGCATTGAGGTAAGAGAGGAGTACTTTCACAGAAACAAACAAATAATTATTTAACAAAATGGATAACTTAGGCTCATAGGTGAATGTGAGAATATGGAGGAGAATGAAAATCATTGCCAGGTGAGTGGTCAAAGAGTGCATTCTAGAAAAGGTGGTACTTGCACAGGGGTTTGAAGGATGCACTGGGATTAAATAAGAGAGAAATGAGAGGGAAGACAGATCTTCCAGGCAGAGTGTCTAGAAGCAGAGCCAGCAGCAGATTTCAGTGTAAGCAATTTATTGAAAAAGTCCTCTCAGATGATATCTGTGGGAGGATAAAGAGAAGCTGAAAAGGGTAGGGGAGAAAGTAGACAAAGATGTGATCTCCAAAGTTGAGCTTCAGACTGATACATGGCATGGTCTGAAGGGAGAATTGCACCACAGAAGTGGGTACCCCTTAAGGAACAGGATGCCGGGATTTTACACCTCATATCTGTCAGTTATTGGCTCCAGGTTCAAGGGGTAGGGGGAAGTGCAAGTGATGTATCTTGCTAGAGGTGTCAGGGTAAGGAGGCTCTCATTCAAAAAGGCAGATCGCTGGAATGAGGCAGCTGCAAGCCATTAGCAACTAAGTCTTGCCTCAGCTGAGAGATGGGTATCACGATGAAAGGCCTGGTAAAGGGTTATGGGTGTGCCACCAGTGGAATTTCCTACAATTGGAATATATATGCTAGGTGCATACAGCGTTAGGTGTGAGAGGGGAGACCAGCCTGTTGGAAAATATTCATTAATGCATATTTGTCAAGAATTCTAGCTGGTAACACTATTAAACATTAGATATTGCTATTTTATGTTCTTTGAAGCAATTACACTGTTGGAAAAACCTTGTTTTGTAACAAATCCATTCTATTCACTGTCTCACAGATTTAGGACAGTGTATTAATTAAGACCACTAGATTTCAAGTCAAACAGACCTGACCTTAAACCTTGACCTTGTTCTTTGCTGTATAAATGGTTTTGTAGGAGTTACTTAACCACACTGAGCCTCAAATTCCCATCAGTTATATGTGGATTATAATGTCTGCCTCATGCTTGTTGTGAACGTTCAATGTGATCATTCATATGAAGAAGCAATGAACACAGGGTCTGGTGCACATAAATGTTCAACAAGTGATAGACATTACTTCCTTCTGGATGAGTGAAACCTTGATGTTTTCAGTAGAGGTATTTGGAACTATGGTTGAATCTTTTCTGGGAGTTATTGACAGGACTAGAGTCAGGATGAGGTGGATGAAATGCCAGGTACTTTCATTTGTATGACTTGAGAGTATATGCATCTAATTTTGCACCCTCAATCACCTCTCTCACCTCAACATTGGAAAAAATATATGCCGGATTAAAAAACATTAAATTGGAAAGAATGGTTTGTAGAAATGTTAGCATATCCATAAAACTCATTACAAAGGAAAATATATTAGTAATAAAATGATTCTAGTAATACCTTGGGAACCACTCTAATTCTAAATCATCTCTATGTCTCTTGTAATGGCTTTCCAATATTCTTTGAAAAATGTTGAGGCTATTTTAGTTGTGATATTGGTATTCTGATTTAGTTTAAATATCCTTTTATTCTTGAGATATAACATTTCAACTGAATGGCAACTACGGTGCAGTTGAAAATGTACAGAAAAATAAATTACAAATTAGTCAACATATTAATTTAAAAGCAGTTACAAGCAAGTTACTATATTGCAATGAAAAAAAGTTCCTAAAATTGGTAATTCAACTATTGCTGTCCTAATAGCTGAAGTCATTTTCATGTGTGGCAATCCTAAATCAAAACCATCGTAAGATACTGCAGACCTCTTAATAGCTTGGCTCCAGTGCTAATGAGCCCAGGACATTAAAGCTCATTTGAGAGCGGGATTCATGACTTTTTTTTACTGTGCAGTTCTACCTCTGGCTTTATCTCAAAGACATAGCCACACATGGAGAAGACACTGATAATACGAGACTTTAACATTCTTTATAATTTTTCTTTTGCCAGGATCCTTATAATCCTTGAATCAAAATGACTGAAGCAGTTATTTTTAAAAGTAGAAGCTAGATCTAAAATGTATGATTTCGTGTCTCTTTCTTTTGACATTATTTTGTTCAGAGCACCTTTAAAATTCTATTGGTGATTAAAATATTGAAACTATGACAGTACTTATGGTATGATTTTAAATACTTCTTTCAACTATATACTTCTATAACTTATTGGCTTATTATTTGGTTTAATTGTTCTTAGGTAGTATTAATTATGAGAATTTGCTGACTTTCTTCTTGGGAATTTGAGAATAAAGGAAGCGGGAAAGAGGAGGTGGTTGGAGGATGGATATAAATTGTTTTTTCAATGTACTGAAGGCATTTCAGATAACCAGAAGAATCACAGAGATAAGGGACCATTTGGCCATAGGATTAAGCCTGTCACTTTACCTACCCCATGAATAAGTAACTATAGCAACTCACTAAAAGTGCTTAGCCACCATGGGAGTGGATGGAGTTCTTGCTTTGTGGGGACAATGCTGTGGGACCTCAATGCCCCCATCCGTAAGGGATCTTGGGAATTGCCTTCTAGCAGAGAGGCCAACTCACATTTCAAATAAATATTTTTCTCTCCTCAATGGCTTTTTTAAGCTTTGCACATTAACACTGACCTAGTGCACCATTTAAAAGTCTTAAATATATCACACAGTGGCCAGCCCAATCAGGGTAAGTGGTCAGACACCAGCATGCTGTGCACAGTATGCTAGTTGGCCTTTGTATAATACAGGGTACACCATTTATGTCCAGTTAACCAGGTGACCCTCTAGTTGCTTTATTAAGCACAGGGTTGACTGTGAAACAGGTCACAAGGAGGACAAAAAGTGTCCTTGCATCCTATGAAAACAGTTACTTGAAATCACAGAATAGCTCCTATTAATTGCTAAAATCCAATTTCTACCTGAAGACATGCCTCCATGACTTGTGAGAAAAATCAATTCTTTAGGTAAATAGGATCTGCAACTCAAACACTCAGACCTATTAGAGTATCTAGCAGAATGCCAGGAGATAGACTGAGCTGCAAGATAAATATGGAGCCATCTTGTGGGATATAAATTTTAATTAAAGGTTTTAAGTGAGCATATAATAAGGAAAGCATTGTTTTATATTAAAATGTATTCAATTATATTATGGGATGGAACTGAAAGTTCACATGTAGTTTTCAGATGTGTCCCCCAAAGTTAATATATTTCCTGGGCACTCGTTCACTCTCTTCTGCCAATAGTATTAATGCTTTGGGAAATGTTTGAGAAGTGCTGTTCTAGTGGAAATGAGCCTGTGGGTTCACTGATTCATTTATCCACTCATTCATCTACTCATTCATACAGTGTATAGCTTTCAAGCCACTTGTATGGATTATTTTTATTAACTTTGAATATCAAAACCAATAAAATAGACTTTGTGTCTGCTTTGTGACACAATCTAATGAGTAACAATTTTTAAAAGAAAAATAAATAGCAAATGATGAGTTAAGTACAACAATAAATCAAACATAATGCTATTAGGACCATATGGCAGAAAAACAACAGAATCTTAGAAGAGTTAGCGAAGACTTCCCAAAGGAAGTGGCAGTTAACCTGAGGTTTTTAAGGATGAGCAGGAGAATTTCAGGCAAATAAAACTTGCAGTGGGGTTGGGGGTAGGTGGATGGACCATGATATTCCAGGTGAATAATTGAGCGCTTTAGCTTGGGAGGAGGGCCCTAAGTGAGAAAGTATATGACGTATTTCAGGAACTGAAAGAAATTTGGAATGCTTGGAATATAAAGTGTGGGGCAAATGATGGAGGACAAAGAGGCAGCAGGAATAATATGGTTTGGCTGTACCTCCACCCAAATCTCATCTTGAATTGTAGTTCCCACAGTTCCCAAGGGTCATGGGAGGGACCCGGACGGAGGCAATTGAATCATGGAGGCAGGTCTTTCCCATGTTTTTCTAGTGATAGTGAATAAGTCTCACGAAATCTGGTTATTTTATAAAGGAGAGTTCCCCTGCACATACCCTCTTGCCTGCCACCATCGACGTGACTTTGCTCTTCATTTGCCTTCTGCCATGATTGTGAGGCCTCCCCAGCCATGTGGAATTGTGAGTCAATTAAACCTGTTTCTTTTATAAATTACCCAGTCTTGGGTATGTCTTTATTAGCAGTGTGAGAACGGATTAATACAAGGCATTAGAGGAAAAGAGTGGGGAGGGGTAAGGTTGAAAGACAAGCAAGAAGCAGATCATGAACCACTTTGTGACGCTTGTTAGTGAGTTTCAGGGAAATCCTTCTGACTGCAGTATGGAAAATGAATTGGAAGGGTTAGAAGAGGAAACTTCATTAAAAGGTTATGAAGTAATTAAAGGGATTTAGGATAATGGGCTGAACTAAGATGGTGGCAGTGGGAATGAATAATATGAATGGACGGACAGGATTTTTTATTTTATTTTATTTTATTCTGTATTTTGACTCAGCAGGCGTTGGTAGCATTAGGTATAGAGAGTGAGGAGGAAGAAGGCTTTAGGCATGACACTCAGATTGCTGATTTGGTTAAAAGAAGCACAGAAAGATACATTTGAAGAGGAAACAAGAATCCCCACTTGGAGTTTTTTGTTTTGTTTTGTTTTTGTTTTTTCCAGTTCCTGATAGATAGCCATGCTCATGTGTCCGAGTGGCAGTTGAGTATTTAGAGTCAAAGCTCAGGGGAGAACTCGAGCTGGTGATAATGATTTGGGAAATTTTAGCATATAAATACTCATTGGAACACAGGGAAATGGGAGGTAGTACCCAGGATAAGCTTGCAGAAGGAAGAGACTGTATGGTAGGAACACAGAGAAAGATATCAACACCAGAGAGGAAGAGATGCTTTGCTTGAGGGTGGACTCTGCATTTACATTTTTCTCTTTGAGAGAAGCATCATGACAACAAGAAATTTGATTTATTTCATATTTCAGATGGTTTTGAAAGTGGTATCTCACTAATGAAAGGTGTGTGAAATGAATATTGTCGACATTCCTGAGGAATGTATATTGGGGCCTTAAAATTTGTAAGTATCATAAATATCATATGAATCCTAAGAAATTCTGGGATTTAAGGATGAGCAGGAGACTTAGGTTCTTGATTCTGTGTTATGTTACTCTCCAAATATAGTGGGACCGTAGCACTGATGAAAATGATTTATACAGTAGTCTTATGATCCAATACCCATGTATGAATAAAGGTTACTGTTCCTGTCCTCTAAATTGGGGTTGCCAGTGTAATACAGAAAGACTACCATGTGCTAGTAAACAGAAAGCACAATCTACATTTGACCTTATTTTCCTCGTTGGATGTGTTTATGAATATATTTTATTCTGCTTTTATCTGTCTGAGATTAACGCCTTGTCTGGCCTTTTTTCCTGTGAGTACCTTTGGTTATAAAGAACTTCTCATTGTTACATTATCAATTTTCAGCCTCTCTTCTTTTTTATTTTTTAATTTCTTTGCCACCTCCTTTTAATACATAATGTTCTTTCTTCCTTCTTTCCTCCCCTTCTCTCTTTCTTCCTTCCTCTTTTCTTTCTTTCTTTTTCTTTCTTCTTTCTTTCTTTCTCTTTCTTTCTTTTCTTTTTCTCTCTTTTCCTTCCTTCCTTCCTTCCTTCCTTCCTTCCTTCCTTCCTTCCTTCCTTCCTTCCCTCCTTCTTTCTTTCTTTTTCTTTCTTTCTTTCTTTTCTTTCGTTCTTTCTTTATTTCTTCTTTTTCTTTCTTTCTTTCCTTTATTCTTTCTTTCTTTTCTTTTCAGGGTCTCACTCTGTTGCCCAGGATGGAGTGCAGTAGTGCTATCATGGCTCACTGCAGCCTCAACCTCCTGGGCTCAAGCAATCTTTCCACCTCCGCACCCCTAAGCAGCTGGGACTACAGTCAAGTGCCACCATGCCCAGCTAATTTATTTTCGGTTTTTGTAGAGATGAGGTCTCCCTATGTTGTCCAGGCTGGTCTCAAACTCCTGGGCCAAGTGATCCTTCTGCCTCGGCCTTTCAAAATACGGGATTACAGATATGAGCCACCTTCCCCAAACTTCCCCTCCTTGTTTTGTTTGAGAGATTCTTAAAGTAGATTGTACTTATGATAAATGTTGGTTGATTCATTACCTTCGACAGTGCTTTCAGTCTCTGATGGTTCAGAGAAATGATTGTGTGTGGTTTACATTTCACCTGAATCAGGTTTCGATTGAGACAATAATTTCCTGACTATGTCTCCACTTCAAAAAATTAATTTATTTTCAACTTTTCTCTAGTTTTATCACTGTTTTGATACATAGTCTTGTAGTGGAGGAAGACTTATTGAAACAATTCCATCGCTTTTTTTCTCTTGTTTGCCTTAGAGTATGGTTGATTCATTCTCTCTCTAGGTTGGAGCCATTGCAAAATCAGTATTTTACTTCTAAATGACTCTAAAATGTATACATTCTAGTTAAGTACTCTCAGCACTATGAGTTGTCCTTCTTTTAAAGGGAACTTATTTTTCTAAATGATATCATTAAAAACAAGCCATTCCATGAGAAGAGAAGATGAGTACAGTGTTGTCAACCTGCAATAAAATAAGTACCCTGAATATCCAGCTTCACTGACTAGTTTAACTGGCTCATTCTTACTCGTTAACCAAATGGTTTTGAGATGCAAAGGCAGAGTCTGAGGGGAATTATCAATGAATACTTGTAATGAACCATTGAGGCTGGTTGTGAATAGTTGAAACTTTCAATATTAAGGCACTGTATGCCAAGAATCTAGTTATACTTTCAGAAAAAATTTTTTCTGACCATCCACCCTGAGCCTTAAGCAAAAGTACCTGCACTTCTCTCTCCCCGCTTTTTTTTATTTTATTTGAGAGCATTGGCATGGTCTCGGCTCACTGCAACCTCAGCCTCCTGGGTTCAAGCAATTCACCTGCCTCAGCCTCCTGAGTAGCTGGGATTACAGGTGTCTGCCACCAAGCCCAGCTAATTTTTGTATTTTTAGTAGAGACAGGGTTTCTCCATGTTGGTCAGACTGGTCTTTGAACTCCTGACCTCATGATCCAACCGCCTGAGCTTTCCAAAGTGCTGGGATTACAAGCGTGAGCCACCATGCCCAGCCAGGACCTGCCCTTCTCTAAACGCACTTGCTTGTAGTCGTTGGAGGAGATAGGCTTTGATTAACTCATCAACCTAATTGCAAGTATCATTTGACATGAGAAAGGGTAAGAAACAGGATTCTCAATAGTGTGATCTACAAGATAGACAGCAGTCAGTAGACTCTTGGGCAAACTGTGGTAAGATAGAAGGTTGAGAAAGAAGTTTTCGGAGAAGTCTCCACAGGAACATAGTTCCTCTCCTGCTGTATTATGGAGAGAAGATGGAGCCTTCAGAGATATAAAAATGTCTTTGTGGCTGGAATGCAAAGATGAAGTGAAAGAGTTTGAATTGAGGAAGGGGCCAGAGCATGCAAGACTTTAAAGGTTACTTAAAGAATTTGGTGCATTGTACTCATTAAGTGATGTGCTTACCACTTAGATCAACAAACATTCTGTAAAGGCTTAGATAGTAAGTATTATAAATATTACAGGTGATATGGTCTCTGTTGAAATTATTCAACTCTGCTGTTGTAACGGAGAAGCAGATATAAACAATATGTATGTGTGAGTGGATGTTTCAATAAAACTTTATTTACAGAAACAAGCCATGACAGTATCTGGCATATCCCCTGATTAGATTAATCCTTACATTGCTGCCTTATTTCCCAATGTCTCCATTTGAACTAGTGCAGGGATATTTTGGAGACTTTAGCAGTGCCTAGTCAGCAAGCATCAGTGTCTTTAGACATTGAAAATAAGATTAAGAAAAAAATAATGGACTCCTTTGATTTTCCTTTGAAGTAATGTCACAAGAAGAAAACAGCAGGCTGATTCATTTGCCAAGAAAGGAAGAGCATAAAAGACAAAATGAAATGCCAGAAACTAGGTACTAGAGGAAAGGAGTGCTAAGAAAATGTTCAAAAGGTATCTTGAAAAGCAAGGATCACCTGGTAGGTGAACTTGTTCAAAGTGTTCACTAACTCACCTTTTGCAAGAACAAACTATCTTATGAGGCTCTGCTCCAACATGTCTGATACACAGCACCTGCAGTCAACAGACTCTGTAGTTGCAAAGTATTGAGTTTTGTGCTCAAGCTACAGAGGATAATGCACTATCATAAAATTGTTCAGATGAAACCCAGCAAAGCTTAAAAGACTAAGGTGGATTTTGCCTCCTCTTTTAATCTAGTACTAATTTCTTTGAGTAATTTCAGAAAACTTTTTTATGCTAAAGTGATTCGTTTATGAAGTTCTCGTCGGCTGGGCATGGTGGCTCATGCCTGTAATCCCAGCATTTTGGGAGGCTGAGGCGGGTGGATCACGAGGTCAGGAGATCGAGACCATCCTGGCTCACATGGTGAAACCCCGTCTCTACTAAAAATACAAAAAATTAGCCGGATGTGGTGGCGGGCACCTGTAGTCCCAGCTACTCGGGAGGCTGAGGCAGGAGAATGGCATGAACCGGAGAGGCAGAGCTTGCAGTGAGCCGAGATCGCGCCACTGCACTCTAGTCTGGGAGACACAGCAAGACTCCGTCTCAAAAAAAAAAAAAAAAAAAAAAAGTTCTCGTCAAAACCACCATTGTATTTAAAATATTTTGGAGTTATAATACAGGACACAAGTGAAAGAAGACACTTACTAGGCAGGATGGGCTAGATTATGCTGCAATAATGAACTACCCCCAAATCTTTAGTGGCTGAAAACAATACAACTTTTTGTTCCTCATTCACAATATGGGTTCATCATCGTCAGCAGGGTGCTCCAGGAACCATAACTGCTGATATAGTTACTGACAGATCAGTAACCTTCTCAGTGTTGCTGGTGGCCATGAGAAAAGGCAACAATCATCTTTCATATCAAATATCAGAACAATGCAAGAGAAATATGGTGATTTTACTCTGTATATCAGTATCACACACACTAACATTTGGTGTGCATTTTAGAATATCTTGCTGGTGCCCAGTCAATGTGTCAACTTTTTGCACTGTATACCCCTTGAAATGTCAATACTCCACAAATATGCATAGTCTGCTGACAGTAACCTGCCAGGTTCTAGACTTCCATATTGATCACTGTTAGCTGAATGTGTAGGTGAATTTTTTTTTTCTTTTTTGTTTTTTGAGACGGAGTCTCACTCTGTCGCCCAGACTGGAGTGCAGTGGCGCGATCTCGGCTCACTGCAAGCTCCACCTCCCGGGTTCACGCCATTCTCCTGCCTCAGCCTCCCGAGTAGCTGGGACTACAGGTGTCCACCACCACGCCCGGCTAATTTTTTGTATTTTTAGTAGAGACAGGGTTTCACCATGTTAGTCAGGATGGTCTCGATCTCCTGGCCTCATGATCCACCCGCCTCGGCCTTCCAAAGTGCTGGGATTACAGGTGTGAGCCACCGCACCAGGCCATGTGTAGGTGAAATTTTTGTAGGGTATGCATGTGACCATTCACAAAAGGCAAGAGGTTCTCTTTGGAATTTAATTTTCTGTGTGAAAAAGAAATCACATTTTTTTGTGTGTGTGGAACATTTCTCATGGAATAATGGGTCATATTAGGTTAAGTTTAGGAAACTGATGTTTATTGAGCTGTGCACATATCTGCTAAAGGAATTTCACATCTATAAATAAATAAGCTTATTTTTCCATGGTGCCAGAGAGATAATGAGACTTTCATATAAAACTATTTTTGCCAGCTGAAATATCATGATTGTTATTCTAATATTTCCTCCACAAAGACTTAGTGAACTGCGTGTCCATTTTAGAAAATTGGAGTAGATATTTTAATTTTTTCTTGCTTCTTGAGAACTACTATCAACAATAAAAATAGCTTTGATTTTAACGTGTATATCTTAAGATTTCTTTGATCAATACTAATGAAAATAAATCTGAAATGCTAATCATTGGACAAATGTGAGATTTTTCCTTTAATTTATACATTAATTGATGTAAGAGAGTATTTAGAAAGTTTCAATCCTTTCCAGGTACAATTGTAATTGTCCCTTACCTCAAACTAAACAAATGGACTCTTTCCCATATTTTTCAACTTGGTGAAGGACATTCTAATCATCTAGATGCCTAAGTCAGAAACCTAGGAGTCATCCCTTCATTCTTTCTGTTCCTCACAGTCACACTTAATTAGTTGAACGATTTTTGGTCCCTACATACTTCCTGATTTCCTTCCCAGTGCCCTACTGCTTCTCTCCTTAATTCAGATAATCATTTCTCGACTATCCCATTTTAAGATCAAGCTATTTTGTCTCCCTGCAATGATCTTTCTAGAACCTGGTAATGTCATGCCCTAATGAAAAGTCTTTAGTTGGCTTCTGTCACCCAGGATAAACTTGAAACTCCTGAGAGTTGGATCTACCTCCTTTCAGAATCTCACCCTTGCCTGCCCTTCTAGCCTCCACTCTCAAAACTCTTTCACACATCATTTGAAGCTGAGACATTAAAAATGCTTTCCAGGGCTTGGTGCAGTGGCACACACCTGTATTCTCAGCATTTTGGGAGGCCAAGACCAGCAGATCGCTTGAGCTCAGGAGTTCGAGACCAGCCTGGGCAATATGCAAAACCCCATCTCTACCAAAAAAAAAAAAAAAAAAGATTAGCTGGGCTTGGTGGTTGTGCCTGTCATCCCAGCTACTCAGGAGGCTGAAGGTGGGAGGATCCCTTGAGTTCAGAAGTTCAAAGCTTTAGTGAGCAGAAATTGAGCCACTGTACTCCAGCATAGGTGACAGAGCCAGACCCTGTCTCAAATGATAATAATAATACCTTCCAGTTCCTCCAAAATAACATGTCTTTCCTTTGTAAATACTCTTCTTACTGCTTTTAGCAGACATTCAACCTGCAGGTCCCACGTCATTGACTCATTCTTGTCTCTTAATTGCTAGCCAAGCCTTTGGGAAGCCATTCTCTAGTTCCTACTCAGTTAGGCACCAACCTCTCCGCTCTGATAGTACATAGGCTGTCCCTGTAACACAGCATGAGCCACAAACTTTCCAAACTGGTGTTTACCTGCTTGTCTTCTTTACTGCGTTGCTCCTTGAGGTAGCAAGGATGTCTTCTTTATTAGCCTTTATATACTGAGAAAATTTTAAAATACAGGAAAAGAAACATGATAAAATATATACCCACATGCCTAAATCTTAGCAATAACTGTTGACATTTTGTCATGTTTTCTTTTCTTACTAGAGAAAGAAAATGAAATAAAACTAACCTTCATTTCCATCCTACTTTTCTGCCTGTCTTAGAGGCAAACAATATCACCGGTTTGTTGTCAATTTCTTTCCCATTAAAAATACTTTTACATACATATTATGTATCTATAGTCAACAAATCTTATACATATGTGGTGTTTGTGCTTTTCCAATTTTAGAAATGGTTTCCTACCTTTCTTAACCTATGACTTCTGACAATTTTCTTTCAAAATTATGCCAATATGTATAAATCTCAAAACATAATATTGAGTGAATATGCCAATTGGTAGAATGTCATGCAAAGTTTAATTTTGTCAATTTTATGAGTGAAAATGGTATATCACTGTTGTTTTACCTTTCTGATGAATGTGATTTAACTTTTTCCCATTGACCATTCACATGTTCCCAACTCTGAATTTCTAGTAAATTCATGTTTTTCCAGGGAATGAAACAGTGAATGGCCAGCGTCTTGAGGAAATGGGAGTATTCTAGATGCATAGTCAGGCAGTGTGGTTAGTATTGTGCAAGAATGGTAGGAGAGGATGGAGAGGATGGAGAGGAAGATGGGAAAACACCTTGCTAAGAAGTTTGGATTTTATCTTCTGGTGATAGAAATGTATTGATGGGCCCTGACAAGGGTAACAACTACTTTAGAGCTGAATTTCAAGAATCAGCTTGTGAACAATGCTTTGGAGATTAAGACAGTAGGAAGAAGATTTGAAGCGGTAAAGTGATTTAGAAAACTATTGCGGTGGACAAGACAAGAGATAGTAATGGCCTGAAATGAGCAGAGGGAGTGGAAATGAATTCACATGGCTGCAGTTGCCATTTATTGGAGAAACTGAATTTCAGGGATTTGGATTGGGTCAAGGTATATTACGCACATAACCTAAATGTTAATGATATTTGTTTAATATGCACCAATGATACTCATTTTTCCCTTCACTAAACTGAAGATTAAGGCAATCAGAACCTACTAAACATTGCTGAATTCGCCATTGTATCCCCCAGTGCTAGCACACAAAAGTATATAACGCATTCTACTAACTACCTTTTGTAGTGTGGTTATTCTTGCAGATTTCACCCTTTTCCTTCCTTTCAGTAATTCTTGTTTCCTCATGCCCCACATATCATTTAGCCACCACATCTTTTTGTGTTATTTTGTTTTCTGCAATGATGCTGCTGCAATTCAGAACTGCTAGCAAAATCTCGTCTTTAGCTTGATGTGATATTTTCCTGCTTATAAACTACCCATGTTCTTGCTGTGCTGTAGTCAATATGTGTAACTCTTTTAAAGCCTCCTCATTCGTTGCAGATGTTTGCAAACTTACCTCTCTCCTTAAGGACCTATTAGTATGTATTTAAATAGGAAGATCATTAGAGACAAGTATCCACATGTGAACTCCCTTAGCTACTGTTCTTTTCTCTAAATTTGTCATTTTCTCTGTTCAAAACTTTTCCATCTTTCTACTTTGTGGACACCTCTGGAAAAAAAACAAAGTAATGTCTTACCAATTTTGCAGAATTGAATTACGAGTTTCTCACACCAAGACATTTTTCTAGGGAACAAACAAGGTTCTTTTGTAGAGACGAGAATTTAAATGAATTTTTTGCAGTGGGAAGAGAGATATTTCTCGCTAGTCTTACTGGTTTTCATCTGACTTTATAGTTTAAACTTGATAGCCATTTTGATGGCAATAAACATGGTTTAGTTAAATTTTACTCTGTCCTCAATTTTCCTGAGGGAATATCAGCTGCTGTGTTTGCTTTACAAAACAACATAAATTGCATGTATCCACCCTGGGAATCACTTCACTGCATTGGATCTGGATGTGAAATAAAGATTCATGAATATCTCACAGTTTACTAGGAACCATCACTTTCTTGCTCTTCTGTGTAGACCTTCTGCTAATTAGTTACGTGGTACGTCTAAGATACGTTATTTTTATTATACATTCAAAGACTGTATTACTTTTTATTCCTTTGATATAAATCATAATATAGTGTCTTATAAGTACAGCTTTTTAAAAACTCTTTTCATAGACTGCCTCATTCTTTTTAGATTTATGCCCATGATGTGCATGGTCTTGAATGTGGAATAGGTCTCTCTGAAGAAAAGTGGGTCAGATGGTCGTTCGTGCAGATTGGAAAGACACTGGTAGCTTCCTGGTCTCTTTTGAAGAGCTCTGTTGTAAAATACGGATTAGTCAAGGTTTACAGTGCTGTTACTAGCCTGAACACTTCAAACCACCATGCAATTTAAAACTATTCAGTGCTTATGGCAAAATTCTGGTCTTTTGATGTTGGGGCAGGAGTAGACATTTTATTGGAATGAAAGGCAAAATAGAGATGAAAAAATTGGATCATTTTGGCAGGGGATTGACTTACCTTTAATAATAATTTTTTATACCTTTAAATCCAGAAATGTCAAGAAGATGACACACAAGAACAAAACAAAAGAAAAATTCAATTTAGAGCCCACTTAAGTATCTGACATTGATCTTCCAATGCCTTAAAAATGTTTTTATTATGAAAAAATTTGAACATATAAAAAATGGAAGATACGGTGTAAGGAACCTTCAAGTACACATTACTTGCTTCAATAATTATCATCCATCAACCAATTTTGTTTTCATCTGTAACCCCACCAACTGTTCTGTTTTCCCACTGGAATATTTCAAAGCAAATCATCGTCTCATGTAATCTATAATCTGCAAATATTTAAGTATGCATATCTAAAAGTTAGAATTGTTTTTAAAAACATAGTCTCAATATAATTAAACACTAAAAAATGAACAATAATTATTTAATCCCATTAAATATTGACAAGCTATTATTCTTCTAATATATATGAGCTAGAATTTTATGTAGAGAAAAGCTTTCCACCATTGACTCTTGTTTATCTACAGGTAGAATTCAAACAGGAAAGCAGATCAAATACTTGATTCTTTCTAGTTCCCAGTTTTAGAAAAAGTGAGTTGGTTTACTAGTATCCTTTAATGATAACCAGTTGGCTTTTTGTATCTCTATGAACTTATAGATTTTAAATATATTTGATGTGTTTCAATTCATTGCAGTTATGATCCTTTTCAATAATCAAATTTTCTCATCTTTGGTTGGTAGGAGTGTCTTCAACTTGGCTTTCTAGTCCTTTAAACTCAGTTTTCCTTAATGATTCCCATGCTTTTCAGTGTTAAGGTATGGTAGGATTGTTTTGCATATTTCCTGCCCTGGTCTTAGAAGCAGTCATTTCATGGAGGAGTCCTGGTTCCTTATAGTGAAAAAGGGTATTTCAAGACCACAGGTCTGTAGGGCTGTTTATTGTTAATATGTAGGTGGTTTCTAGGTCTTTTCAGTGGACCAGGTGGGAAATATGTATTTTAAATAGAGAAAATACATTATAGTTTATTCTGACATGCCCATTTAGGAATACGAGGCTTATATTTAAATTCATTAATTTCATATTTGTATCTTTTTTCTCATCCACTGAAAGTTTTGATTCCTAATAACTTGTTTACTCTGTCATGCTCTCTATATAACATTTCATAAAAATAATAGAAATATTATCATATACAACATAGTTGCTGAAATGACTTTGAAAGATTTCTTAGCTACGATTTTATATTTCTAAAACATCCCACTAGGCATCTACAATCAAATTACCTTTAAAAAAAAAATCACTTGAAAAAATTATTTTATGGTTAAGCCACCAAACAACTTCATTGGCTTATTTGACTTTTTGCCTGAAAATATTTTAAATATTTGTTTTATAATGATGCAAAACTCTTTTACATAGTTTCAAGGTCAAATTTGCAAAATAAGTTATATTCAGAGACTAGACTCTCTAGATCCATTCATCCTGTTTTCTTCCTCACTAATGTGTAACCATTTTCTTTAGGATTATCTTTCCTTTTGTTAGAAATATTATATAGAAAAATAGGGTACTTAAACAGTCCACTTAAGAATATTTTTCCAGTCTTTTGCTGCTACAAATAATCTTGCAATCAGTTGTTTTGTGCATGTGTCTTTTATTTTTTGTCGGTGCATCTTTAGGATAGAATTTTTTTTTTTTTTTTTTTTTTTTTTT
>NW_016803360.1:2916779-2921356 GCF_001698545.2 Rhinopithecus bieti
CGCCCGGCTCATTTTTTTTTTTCTTTTTTTTTTTTGCATTTTTAGTTGAGATGGGGTTTCACTGTGGTAGCCAGGATGGTCTCCATCTCTTGACCTCGTGATCCGCCCGCCTCGGCCTCCCAAAGTGTTGGGATTACAGCCGTGAGCCACCGTGCCCGACCTAAGTTAGTTTTTTTAACTTTAAGTTTTAAAAATCAAAATGGAAAGAAATTCAGTTCTTAACTTTTTTTTTTCTGGGCTTGATGATGATTAAATTTCATCAGAGATGAGCTAAGCAAATTAAAACTGAAGTATTTAATTTAGAAACCTCAGAAATTTCTTCAGTCCAAAATTGTTCATTCAAACAAGTTTATTATATTCTCAAATTAATAGGATACTGAAAAATCTGAAATTATTCTTTCCTGGAAAGGTAAATCGATAAACAGGACAAAATCGCTATTTTATAAGTAATACATATTGAGTCAAGAAATAGTAAAGGATTATTTGTCTTCAAGAAAACATTTGATGAAGAATGGCAATATTGGTGATATATAGATGTAAGATGCTTAAAAAGAATGATTATCTAGAGGATGTTATAGATGTTATAATTATCTTTAAGTCTGCCTTCTCTAATTCTGTAAGTTAGTTAAAAACAAATATTGATACTTTAATTTTTTAAATATTTTTAAAAGTAGCTGAAAATGGGGCTCCATCCTTCAAAGTTCTAACAATATAATTTATAATAAAGAATATGTATGAGAAACATTTGTTCTTAGAAATTCAGAAAAATCAAATATATAATATGAAGACAGAATAATGTAGAGAAGTTAAAGAGGAGAAGGGGGTGACGAATTCTGAATCAAGTGAGTTTTAGTTTCTTTTAAGTGAAATCATGCATGCTCCTCACATATGCTAATGTACAAAACATCAATTTATAGAATAGTATTTGAATTACCTGCCTGGCCTTTGCAAGACTAGACCTTTGAATGTGCATTGGAATTCTTGATGTATATTTTCTAGCTAGGTTACTTGATGTATATTTTCTAGCTAGGTTACTGAAAGGAAAGTGTCTAGCAAGACACTTTCCTTTCAGTACCTTGGGCCCCCCGTCTATTAAGTGGAGATCATTAAAATCTGTCTTGCATCGCTGTCCTAAGGATTTGAGATGAAACATACCAAGGGCTTAGCACATAGTAGGTGTTCCTAAATGGCAAATTTATTCTTCACCTCAGGCTTTGCTTATACTTATAAAAGCCAGTTTTGTAGATAATTTGCTGACTAGAACTAAGAATAGTTATAAATATTATAAATATTGGCTTAGTTTATTTGAGCTGCTATAACAACATACCATAAACTGGATGGATTATAAGCAACGAAAATTTATTTCTCACAATCTGGAGGCTGGGAAGTCCAAGTCCACAGCAGTGGCAGATTCAGTGTCCAGTGAGTACCCGCTTTCTTGTTCATAGACAGCACGTTTATTTTCTGTAGCCTCACATGATGAAAGGGAGCAAGAGGGACCTCTTTCAGACACTAGTCACCTCCCTAAAGCCCCACCTCCTGATATCCTCACATTGGAGGTTAGGTTTCAACATATGAATTTTAGGGGGACACAAACATTCCTAACATAGAAAATACATATTATTTTAAAATGCTTTCTTATTCTTTATGATAACCACTATTAAAGCCAAACAGAAAGCTGTAGAACTAGCCAAGGTATCTTACATAGATTTGCTTCAGAGGAGTGTTTATTAGATTCTGTTGTATACAATATTTGGTTAGTTTTTTCTGTTTTTCGGGTCCTCGGCCTATGCTATTACAGAAAGAATATTACTCTCTTTTGTATTTACTATTGGTTTCCTGAAGGAAGCAATTATTGTAATTATTGATTATTTATGGTTTAATGGGGAACCATTTTATTCTAAATCATAGAAATAAAACAATAACAAATAGGATGCATGCAAAATATCTCATAAATGTGTACCTAATAAATAAAACATACATCTTCAAATATGAATATGCATTTAGAGCCTGGCTTGCTGTCTGAGGTCTTAACTTGTTCTGTGCTTCAACTTCCTATTATAATGGATGCTGCACATGGACGCTCTTGGGTCACCACTGGAGGTAATAGCACCCTGTAGAGTTTTGTGTCTGGGAAGAAGTGGACTTTGTGGTTAGGCGATTACATATTTACACATTTGCCTTAAGCCAAGTACATGTTAAAGGACTATTTTGTATTTTGATTTTGTTTTTAAGTAGGCCCCTTTCTTTCATGTTTATCTTTCTTTAATTGGGGAGTGTATTGTTTATTAAAAAGCTTTAATCTGAACTACTTTCATTGTGTGTGTGTGTATGTTGTTTGAAACAAACAAACTAAAAATGTTTTTAACTGAGCTGCAAGTGAAGACTTGTCAGTACATAAATTATACAGTATTCTATATCCCTATATATGCATAAAGAGGATATTTTAGTCAACACATGTCCCTGTATTTAAAAGTTAAAAGAACCACTCTACAGAGCTAAGAATACAGGTGTTTTAATTTTTTAAATGATTATAACAGGGGAAATTCCACTGTTGTTTCTTTAGTGTTTGATGAGAGATTGTAATCTAATCAGTTTAAACAACTATAAACACAGAGATGATCATTTAAGTTGGATTTTCATTTGAAAAGTAAGTTCTTGGAATTTAGCATATTGCACAATCTGTCCCATACAGGGGAAAAAATCACCTACTTGTGATTTTGCTAAATTTTTTTCCCTGAGAATAGAATCCTGCTGGGAAGCTTATTTTATTCTCTTAGATTTGCTTCCTCCTTTTTTCCCCCTCCTCAGAACGATGACTGGTTTACAAATAGAAATTTATATCAACTGACACAGTCCTTTTTCCTTATACTGTTGATCTCAAAACTGTTCTGCAGTCCTGAAATATGAAACACCATTGCCATTTTTTGGTACAGCCAGTGCTCTCAAAAATGTAAATGGATGAAAGTGATTCAATCTATTATGGAAGCAGAAACATCTTCCTATTTGCTTTACAAATTTTTCCAAGTAAAATACAGTCAGGTTTGTAACATTGCATAAAAACTTGTTTTAGAATTCTTTACAATAAATTGAAGAAAACAAAGCAATCTGTTTCTCATACTAAACTGTGAGGTGAAAAGCATTATTTTAAAGAAATATTTCCATTTTGTTAGTGTACAAAATTCTGTAATAGTGGCTAACTTCTTTAGGAAACTTTTTAGGTGAAACTTATGATTGACTATGAAATCTATTCTAGGACAAGTAAAATAAAATGAGAATAGAATTACATGTCTAATTAAATGATGAGATATCTAGGCAAACTAACCATTCAAGTTTCAATTTTTATGAATACTTTCTATGTGCCCCTGACATCTGTACATGTGTTTAATTTCCAATGAACTCAAAATACTTCAAGTGGTCTCATTTGAGTATTAACTAGGGAAATAAATTCATAGTCTAGTAATTTTCTTTTATGTCTACATTATTTTAAAACATAGCATAGATTTTCCACTGTGCTTTATGACCAGAACACATTTATTTGTAGAATATTTCACTTATTTTATATTACAGCATATGGGATAGGACAATTGATAAGGTCAACTGTTAAAAACTTCAGATGCAATGATGGAACCTTGGCATTTATAGATGTAACATTCACAGTTGCAACTCTTTCAGTTTCAGACATTTGTGAGGAACCTCACAGGTGTGTAATATGGTTTGAAATTTGTGAGGACAGCAATTCGTGCTCTGACTCCAGTCATTGGCGGCCAGTGAGGAAGTGCAACTGATCACCCAGTATCAACTTCACAATGTGGCTTCCACTAATCGGCACCTTATATTAATTTTTATGAAATAATGAAAACCTTATTTCATAACAGGAACTGGTACCCAAAAAGAAGTTAAATGGCTAATCCTTTACAGTTTTTATACTTTTGGAAATTTGTGATCTCAAGACTATCCCTCAAGAATGTCAAGGTTTTGCTGAAGTTAAAGACATTTCTTATTCTGTGGTCAGATTATTTCAGTAGTTGAGATGTAGTTTCACATTAAGGGAGAAATCTACAAACTAGAAATGGTTTGCAAATGGCAAGGCAAAGCATTCAAATAACTGTTACGTGTGATAAAAATCTCTTTTGGAATTCAGAATGACTAGGTACAGGGCCCAGGGATTGGCATTTAAAGAGAACTCTTATACACACACCTAAATTCAACCAAAAAAAAAAGTCTGTACTCTATAATATCCAATTACCTTCATTGTGTAGTGGGGAAAACGAAGAGTTGAGTTTCTGGTTAGCTAGATTAGGGTAGGAAGACACCAGCTGTTTGTTTGTTTTGTGCTTTGACATTTCAATTTTCCCACTTAGCTTTGTCCATCTGTCTTCCCTTGCCATTGATGATTTTGTTGTAGGTACATCACTTCCTTGAATGGACGGATATGAAGAGAAAGCTATAACTAAAGTTAGAACAATGTTAAAGTAATGTCCAGCTCTCAGTTATCTACAGGGTTATCCAAAAGAAAAATGGAGGCCGGGCGCGGTGGCTCAAGCCTGTAATCCCAGCACCTTGGGAGGCCGAGG
>NW_016803360.1:2924641-2943313 GCF_001698545.2 Rhinopithecus bieti
CACTGGGGCCTATCATGGGGAGGGGGGAGGGGGGAGGGATTGCATTGGGGAGTTATACATGATATAAATGATGAATTGATGGGTGCTGACGAGTTGATGGGTGCAGCACACCAACATGGCACAAATATACATATGTAACAAACCTGCACCTTATGCACATGTACCCTAGAACTTAAAGTATAATAAAAAAATGAAAAAAAAATAGCTGCATCTTTTAAGTAGGAATATTTTGGGCTATTATATGCCAAACCCATCACTGGTACTATTTAATTTCTCCTCCCATCAATGAGAGCTCTCCCTGAGACATACTGTGAAATCTTTCTGAGGATGAAATCACAACCGCAGCAATGCCACTGATTATTTTCAACTACAACAACCACACTTCTGTGCACATATATCAATCATGCCATAAGACATTCCGACTAAAAAGCTCAAAAGGAAATAATTAAGCATTCTCTTTTCCATATGAAGGTATTACTGACCAGCAGAAAGTGGAAAAATGTATACATAATGTATATAGATACTGACTTAACAATGAGTGAACAGTTGGGTCTCACAAATTTCAGTAGCGTTGTGTTGACAGTGGTTCATGGTGCTTCTGCGTTGCTAGGCAACCCAAGAGGGGATGGCGCATTTAAACACAAATTTACTTATATATGTTAGATTTTAGACATATTATATTGAGAGCGTATTACACATATCATTACAGGCTAGTTGTACATTTCTATTCTGTCTTTTATGTGAGCTTCTCTGTATGTACATGAAAGACACTCTGCCTGTATCCTTGCTCCTCTATTTTTGAAAATTAACATAGTCCTAATATGCATTTTTATGGTTGACAGTTGTGGCTATATGAGAGAAAATATGTAGCCTTTGATGTAAAAAAATGATTGTTTTTAAAAAAAACATAAACTGTCCAATATATGCTTGTGTGTGTCAGTCAGAGAAGGGGAAGTTGGAGAGAGGCAGTGTTTCTAAAACAAGAGATCTATGAAAGAAAGGAACAGTCTGCTAGTTCCACCTGGTTCTTCTCATTTAATTACTATAATTAATATGTGCAGAAGAAAAATTAATAGGGTTCTTAAATCCAGGGAGATATTAAATGTCAGAAATGTGGATATTTGAATTAAAGACGAATCAACTTGAACAATACATTATAATGTTAAAGAACTGGTAGCATATTAATTTCAAGTGAGAGTTTTACACTTGATAACTGCAGTGGTTTTGTGAACCCAATTTTAAGAGTTAAATGTGTCAATGCCATGAATCAAGGAATAAATAACAAAAGATCTTTATGAAATGATGCATAATAGATTGTGATGGCTGAAGCTGCTGAAAATTGATGGTCTAAATCAAAAGGATGGATTAGGAATCTTTGTGGAATTATTACACACCTGTAGTTTTGTGAGAAAAGCAGGGAATGTCAAGATCTTTTACTTCAAGGAGGACTTGAAGAATTTGGGGGTATACATTATTGTATTAGCTTACTCAGTTTACAGCTAGCTAGACAGTGCAAACTTGTGAAGGAGGATGTTTTCAGTATATCACCTGAGGATCATGGCACTAGTCCTGAAGAAGTAGGTGGAGCTTTTGATCTCCATCATACCATATACACACCTATGTGTGGAAATGCTAATGGGTTAGAATCTGATACAGTTAGTGTCTGAAACACTTTGAGTTCCTTATGGTACCTTGAATCAATATTTAGTTGAGTACTTGTTGTTCATTTCTTTGTATTATTCTCATTAGACTGAACCTGTATAGGTTTATCTTTGAAACTAAAGATTAAATTGAAAGTAAGTTCTACTGCATATTTTATCAAGATTATTTTTAAAATAGCTTTTATTACAAGAATCCTGAGTACATATCTACTGCTATCCTCTACTGCATAGAAATTTAGAGACGATGAAAAAGTATGCTCCTGGGTTTGGTTTTCTGGGCAAAGAAAATTAAAAACTTTAAACAGGTATCACATAGAATAATATACTCAACAGAAATTATTTTGTGGGTGACAATTTTAATAGGCATTATATGTCAGATGAAATAACTAATTAACATTAATTCTATTATATTTAGCATAATACCATATATACCTGGGTGAATAAAGAAGATTTCTAAAGGATGAGTTTGAGAGGTATTGATAAGGATCAGTTATTTAGTAAAGAAATCCCATGATTCATTAGATTTGTGACTCTTCAGTGACACATTTAATTAGTTAATGCTTTGTGAATCCCAGAATTCTTTGTAAATATTGTGATATACCATATTTTTGTCGTATGAATAACAATGTAATTCTGATTCTCCTATAGCTGAATCTCTGCATTCTATCTTTCATGCTACTTTGAATTCAGTTTTTAAAAGTGAGTTTAAACAGCACAGTACTTATCATATGATATTCAACAACCTGACTGATTTGTTTTCCATTTTATTTTATTTTATCAACTTTTATCTTAGAATCAGGGGGTATATGTGCAGGTATATATCACACAAGATATATTATGTGATGCTGAGGTTTGGAGTACAAATGAATCTGTCATGCAGGTAGTGGGTATAGTACCCAATAGGTAGTTTTGTTTTGAGATAAAGTCTCACTCTGTAACCCAGGCTGGAGTGCAGTGGCGCAATCTTGGCTCACTGCAACCTCCACCTCCTGAGTTCAAGCACTTCTCCTGCTTCAGCCTCCATAGTAGCTGGTATTACAGGCACCTGCCACCACGCCTGGCTAATTTTTTTGTATTTTCAGTAGAGACGGGATTTTCACCATGTTAACCAGGCTGGTCTTAAACTCCTTACCTCAAGTTATCCGCCTGCCTTGGCCTCCCAAAGTGTTGGGATTACAGGCATGAGCCACTGTACCTGGACCCAATAGATGGTTTTAAACCCTTTCTCCTTCTCTCTCTCCCCTCTCTTGTATTCCCCAGTGTCTATTGTTCCCACTTTTATGACCATGTATTTTTCTTTTTTAAATCAGTAATTTTTTAGTTGTTAAAATCAATTTTTGCATAGATGACAATTTACTTAGCCTAATTTCTCATTCTTAAGTAAAACAAAATAAGGACTTAATGAATAGACTTGATATATACTGATTTTTTGGCATAGATTACTCAATAAGTACTGAACTTTTTTCTTTAGGACGTTTAGAGTTTTTGACAGGTATATAGTCAAGTCCTACTCTCTTTTACTTCCTTTTTATTCTCTCTGATTATTTGTATACGAATTCATTCTTTATTGATAATATCAACATGACAAAACATACAAGGCCTTTGTCCTAATGGATCTTATAAATCTAATGCAGGAGGCAGACAGTAAGTAACTAAACAATGAAATGGTGTATGTGGTAAGTGCTATGAAGGAATTAAACAAGGTGACACAACAGAAAATAGTTGTGTCGGGCAATTTTAGATAGAATGGTGAGTGAATGCTGTGCATGGAGGTGACATCTTGCCAGAGACAGGAGGACGAGAAAGAGCTTGGCATGTGAAGATCGGGGAAATGAGCACACTTGGCAGAGTGAGGCAAATATGAAAAGGCATGATGATGGGGAGTGTTTAGTGACTATTATCAGAGTAACAGGCAACCTACAGAATGGGAGAAAATGTTTGCAACCTATCCATCTGACAAAGGGCTAATATCCAGAATCTACAAGGAACTTAAACAAATTTACAAGAAAAAGCAACGCCATCGAAAAGTGGGCAAAGGATATGAGCAGACACTTCTCAAAAGAAGACATTTATGCGGCCAAAGACATATAAAAAAAGCTCATCATCACTGTAATTAGAGAAATGCAAATCAAAACCACAATGAGATACCATCTCATGCCAGTTAGAATGATGATCATTAAAAAGTCAGGAAAAAACAGATGCTGGAGAGGATGTGGTGAAATAGCAGCACTTTTTCACTCTTGGTGGGAGTGGTAAATTAGTTCAAACATTGCAGAAGACAGTGTGGTGATTCCTCAAGGATCTAGAACGCAGAAAAACCATTGGACCCAGCAATCCCATTACTGGGTATTTACCCAAAGATTATAAAGTTCATGTCTACGAAAGACCACATGCACACGTATGGTTACTGCAGCACTATTCACAATATCATAGGACTTGAACCAACCCAAATGCCCATCAATGCTAGACTGGATAAAGAAAATGTGGCACATACACACCATGGAACACTATGCAGCCATGAAAAGGATGAGTTCATTCTTTCCAGGGACATGGATGAAGCTGGAAACCATCATTCTCAGCAAACTAACACAGGAACAGAAAACCAAACACTACATGTTCTCACTAATAAGTGAATGTTGAACAATGAGAACACGTGAACACAGGGAGGAGAACATCACACACCAGCGCCTGTCAGGGGGGTGGGGGGCAAGCGGAGGGATAGCATTAGAAGAAATACCTAATGTAGATAACGGGTTGATGGCTGCAGCAAACTACCATGGCATGTGTGTACCTATGTAACAAACCTGCACGTTCTGCACATGTATCCCAGAACTTAAAGTAAAAAGAAAGAAGAAAGAGAGAAAGAGAGAAAGAAAGAAAGAAAGAAGAAAGAAAGAAAGAGAGAAAGAAAGAGGGAAATGGGATAGCCAATGTGACTAGAGTGAAGTAAGGGTAAAGAAGGGGAAGAATAGTATGAGTCAAGGTTGAAATTGAAGACATGAACTGGCTATTCAAGACTTTATACCTGTGATGTGGCCAGGCATGGTGGCTCACACCTGTAATTCCAGCACTTTGGGAGGCCGAGGCAGGTGGATTACTTGAGGTCAGGAATTCCAGACCAGCCTGGCAAACATGGTGAAACCCTGTCTTTACCAAAAATACAAAAATTGACCAGGCGTGGTGGCATATGCCTATACTCCTAGCTACTCGGGAGGCTGAGGTAGGAGAATCACTTGAACCTGGGAGGCAGAGGCTGCAGTGAGTCAAGATTGCACCACTGCACTCCAGCCTGGACAACAAAGCGAGACTCTGTCTCAAAAGAAAAAAAAAGTTTATACCTGTAATGAAATGAGAAGTTCAGATTTTCTGGTGTGTGTTGTATAAATGAAGGATGCAATTTTCTCAGACAGAAGATAAAAGGAGTTGAGGTTTGTAATGAGGTGATTTTAAGGATGGATCATAGAATCATCAAGCCAGGAAGAAGAGAGTGAAATCAGGGAGAAGGCAACGATGGGAGAAAGGACCCTGACTTACTATAACAGAATCCAAGAGTCAGAGAGCTGCACAGATGAGGTGTGGTATGCCGGTCAAGGGAAGAGCCATGGGAGTGGGTGCCTGATACTGAGAGGAGGAAAAGAGGTCAGCGAGGAGGTAAAGAGCCTGGGCACAGTCATGTTGGTGGATTTTACAGTTACACAAGGAGAGATAGGACGGAAGATGGTGAACCAGAAAGTAAGTCATTAATCATGGCTGAAAGGTGGTTTTATGGGGTATGTGGATTTTCGGAGAGAAAGAGAAAACTGATTAGGAAGTAGCATCAAAGAGGAGCAAAGTTGACACACAACCTATCTCTAGATCTTGAAGGTCTTATAGGATATTGTTTCTAAGTCAGAAGTATGATGATGAATGATCATTTTCCTTAAAATAAAATCATATATCAATACTTACTGACTTGCACCTATATGCACTTCTAGGAAATTTAGCCAGCATGTATTTCCACAAGGGCAGGGATAGTTTTTGTTCTGTGGACTGCTGAATGATCACAGCCTAATGTATTGCCTTCTCAGTAAGCACACATTGACTTAAATCAGTTGGGTAAATTGTAAACTTAATTCCTTACTTTGACTTTAATTTGCAAATTAAGACTAGTGTACTTTTCTTATTTTCAGGCCTTATTTATAATTCCTAATGCTATACGCTATGATGTTACAGCATGCACTCGTATTTTGACACTTTCTAATTATTGTCAAATTATAAATATTACTAATTAATATATCCTTGATTCTTCATAATATTCTATTAACCAGCACTTAACACCTTTTTCATAAAACACTTTTTAGGATATATTTATAGTTAGGGCTTGTTGACACTATTTCATCTTGGTTTCAATTTACACAGTCCAAATTTTCAAGTAAAACCTTATGGAATTATCAGATTCATCGCTAACTTTCAAAACTTTTATAAAACATCTGCTGAGTTTTCAGACATTTATTCTGGAAAGAAAAGACATCCTGGAAAGAAAAATTTTACTTATTCTAATGTGTTTTATTTTAAATAAAAGTCCTATAGGTTATGATTTTACTGTCTTCTTTTTTTTCTGAAAATGTTAAGGTTTCTTTCCCAAAGCTTATTAGTTGTCAGTTTTATATAAGCCCATGAGGTTAGATTTGTATAAGGCAGTAATTTTAAATTCTCCCTCTCTTCCCACCCTTCCTTTTTTCCCTTTCTCCTTTATTTTCTTCCTTCTTCTTTATTAATTTTTAAATATGCATATCTCTTTTTATAGGAGAAAGGATGGATAATGAGTGCAGCATTCTCTGACCATTCTAATATCTCATCCTAGAAATTTTAATAAATGATTTACTAACATTCTCATCAGGCATTTTATTATAAAATAATATCAAAGAAAACTTGCTTTTGAAAAAATATCTTGATACTAGTATTTTACCAAATTCATGGGTATTGATAACTTTCGATTTCTCATTACTTTCAAGTATCTTCTTATTGTAAAATTTTAATCAAATATCAGATCCCACGCTTAACACATAAAAATGAATAAATTCATGTTGAGGGACTACCACATTATTTTATTCTGAAAAGTTGTTCAATTATTCTAAAGTTCTATATATTAATCCAAAGCTGTCTCTACTTGGGGGAAAAATGTGTGTGTGTGTGTATGTGTGTGTATAATTTTTTGGAGACACACACACACACACATATATGAGGATGATTCCTTATTATAAGTTCCAGTACAATTGATATATATATAGGTTATATCTACATTTTTGGTTATATATATTTATATATATAAATGCTTGGCCATTTTGTCTCTTTATTTACCTATCCACCTATAAACTTCAGCATTTTTTGTTTGGGTAATTAATATTTTGAAGTTTTCTCTCTTGTTATCTTTGTTTGGAATGATCTGTTTGAGACTTACTGTGTTTTTAACAAAAGTACATGTAAGTTTGATATACTTAACCTTATTTTTTGCTAAACAACAACCAAAAAGACCCCCTAATTTTGAAAAGTGTCCATCAGTATCACTGTTTGGCATTTTATCATAAAGATTCAATCAGTATTCAATAAATTATAATTGAATAAATAATGTTAGCAGCAAATATCACAGGCTAGGATCAGCATAAGAAATCTTCAAAATGTGAGCCTACATAATTGAGACCAAGTGACATTTCATTTGGTGTTAATTAACATATACTGTGTAAAAATGGTATTATTCTTTGCACAACAATATTTTCAGCATTTTAATATGAATTTTAACATGCTTTCTGATAGTTTAATATCTTTTAACTTGTGCCAATAGATTTTTTTTTTAGTAAGAAATGAGTGATAATCTTAATTTTATTTTACCCAATTCAAACATTCTTGCCTTGATCTTAGAGGCCCGGGAATAGGCAGCATGACCTCTCATCTCTTCCTCTCTTTCCTCAGTCTTAGTGAAGAGTGTCCTATTCACCCATCTGTCCACACCATGAGCCATACTGTGGATCATCCACTCGCCACCAAGTCCTGCATGTACTGCCTCTTTCCAGTTACAGCCACTGCCTTCATTTGGAATCTAAATATTTCTGCCCTTGTTTTCTGAACTGCGTCTGCAGTTAGTCATCTGCTACCCTCTTCTCATTCCTTTCATCTTTCTATCATTCCTGCTTAATACTTTCCTAGGGATCTCCATGGTGTCTGATATAAAATTGTACTGAAACTTGTAATCAGGCAGGCATCCCCTTTATAATCAGATCTCCATCATCAGTCCAACCTGGTCTTTGACCTTTTCTCACTGACACTCTATGCTCCTGTCATGCTGGACTCTGCAGCTGCTGGGCAGTGTACCTGCATGCTTTCCTGCAGGCTAGCCCTTCTGACTCTCTTCTCCTAAACCTCACCATATTTTCATGGGTAACAAGTCCTCACCTCTTAAGAATTTCCTGAAGTTCTCCCTGACATCCTGATTCCTGAACAACCACCCCTTTGTGTTCACAAAGGTCTTTGTAGATATATCATTTATCATACAGTATTTCCACTGAGAGTTTAAGTGCCTGTTTCCCATCGTGGCTCCTGAGTAGCTATGCAGAAGGCGTAGGGGAAGCAATCTGGTGGAATTGGGCCAAGGAGACTTGTCTCTAAGCCACATTGGCAGAGCAGTGTTTTACTTAGATTATATCTATTTAAGATGGATTTAGGGAGGCTCAGGGAGATTATTGGAGAGAGGGGAAATATGAGAGACCCTAAGCACCTCTTGGCAGCACTGCTGTGTTTCCTCTACTGTGGAGTGAGCTCCTGGAAAACAGGGACTCTGTCTGTCATGTGTGTGCTCCCTGAGCACCACACGGTGTGTGCCAAATAGATTGTATGCCTGCTACATAGTAGGCTCTTAATAAATAAGAAGTGAATTGAGAATTAGATGCTATTCATGTTCCCATATTAAATTGCTTTCAAAAAGTAAATCCTCTGTGGCTGAAGTCTATTAAAAATACACTCTTCTTCCAAATAAAATGTCTGCTCCAGGCGATTTGAGGAAGACATGTGGGCTCAAATAAGATTAAACCAAACCATTGTCATGTACATGTAAATACTGCGTGAGTTACTAGTCTTACATTTTCTTCACTAATGGGGATTTATTCTAAGGAACTTTTTTGTTCAGTATTTTTTGATGAAGAAATAGTCAGAAATATCAAAAGCCTTCTTACTCCATTTTAGGCTGCCATTTTTTTCCTAAGAGCTGTTACACATCAAGCATACCTAAATTGCCTTTCTGAAATACAGGAACACAGTGTATTGACAGTAAAATGGTCTGTGTTGATTAGTTTGTCTTTGGGGTATACTTGATTCATCAGATGATGGAGATCCTGCTGGCATTTCATGCAACCTGCTATGGTATGTGGGCTTTATTGGCTTCCCAGCAGTGACACTGACACAAATTGTCAGATTTTACAGGCAGTTTTAAACCTAATGAAATACATCCTTGAGAAGCTTCCTTCACCATTTTAGTAGCTGTGCAATTTGAAAGAAAAAAGTCAATGTACACCACACAGGGTAGTTCACTATTGAAATCATGGAGGACAATGACAGCACGCTTATTTTGCTCTTGAACATGCTGTCATTAACTGCACGATGGGATACTGATGCTGCCTCAGAGGCTGGTATTAATCTTTGTGCCAAACCTTGCAGAAACCCTGCGTGCATCTACTGACGTAAGCATTGCTCTCCACCACTTTGATCTTAAGATTACTTCTTTGGGGATAGAAGTTAATATAAGGCTGCTGAACTTAAAAAAAAAATGCTCAAAGTCAGTGAAGGTAGGAGATGTTCATTTTCTTCCAGTACTGAAAATTAGGAGTACAGACCCACATGTTATTATACAAGAGAAAGTAGTCCTACGACTGCTGGATAATTTACATACATTATCTAATTTAATCATAACCCTGGGAGAGTGGAAATATTGCTATTCCTATTTTACTAGTGAGAGACTAAGTGATTTGTTGGTTTTTGATCCCAGGTCTACATGAATACAAAGATAAATGTTTAGTTCGTTCTGTATAGGGTCTCAAAGTAGTCATTTTACTAAATTTTTGATCTTTATTAGACATAGACGCAAAAGTAATAAGAATATTTCCACATGTAAAGGGATGATGACAAAAATTAATGTTCAAGACTCATTTCAGTGTTCTTCTACCTCTTTAAATATTCCAGAAATGGTGATACAGTCAGGAGCAATATATTGCCAGGAACTTTGGCAGGATGAGAGATCACTTTTTGGATAGAATCAGTTGCAGGAATTTTCCAAATGATTCACACAGAATCAACTTAATCTTCTGGAAAACATTTTAGGGACCACAAATACATATTGTACCCAGGATGTAGTGTACTTACTGCAGTGTGGTCTATGATTTTTCTTGGCATGCGTAATTCAAAGACCAAGATAGAAATGACTGATTTTAGCACTTCCAGCAATAAAACAAAAGCTCTTCTACAGGAGAATATCTTCATTCATGTTAAACATATCAATATCTCAAGTAAATGTAATGAATTTTGAGATAGGGATCATGCCATTGGGGTCTCATCTGGTGGCCATGGGGAAATGGTCCTCTTTCTTGGGTATCTTTGGAGAGTATAGTATTTGACTCTTTAGTCAAACTGAGGATCAGTATTTTAAAAGTCTATAAAATACTTAAGCCATCTTGTAGAAATAAATAGTCTTCCCACCCAGACCATAATCTCTCGAATAATTATTAGGAATTTTCTTTTTTCTTTCAAGCACTTTGGAACTATAACTTAGATTCTTTAAAAACTGAGTTTTATGACTGATTTTTCAAAAAAGCCTCAAAATTTTGACAAATGTTACATTTATTTTTCTAATTAGGATAAGTTTTCAAAAGTCACAAGATGTTTCAGCCAAAATCCAGTGTGAAAATAGAAATTAGAAATGATCTTTTGAAAAAATTAAGAAATTATTTTTTGAAAAGTATGGGGTCATTAATTAAGTGTTTGACCTTTTGTGGCTTCTTAAATGTCCATTTTCAAAAAGATAGAAGCAGTTAGAAGGAAAAGACTATGAATGTAGCTTCAGGGCCAGAGGACAAAAACTGTTGAAATTCCCTTGATATAGATTCATAGATTGCAAACGAGCACTTTTTAAAATTGAAACCCTTGAATATGATATCTCAGGCACAGAGTGAGTTCTTTATATATACAAAACGTGATTCTTACCGCCTACCAGCTGTCTTCCGATTTCACAAGATGACCTTGCCTATAAGTTTGACATGTAACTCATAAAATGCATGGCTCTGGAGAACAATTATCATGACGGGAGTATGCTTTCTTGATTATATGGCGGGATCCTCTTTCCCACTTCTGCTTTTGAAGGATATTAAAGGTGAGATTAAAAATGCTCCAGTTGTTCTGCTTGTCTGATTGTAACAGTGAAGGAGACAAAATTGATTCTAGCTTATGGCTCAGTGTTTCAATGTTATTCCGCAGCACTTGTTTGCCAGCAGCTGTTAGGGATTATTGCAGGTTTCTTTGTCAGGAACAGTGTGGCAACAATAATAAATCAGATTTAAACTGGCTACTGAAGGGGTTTGTTTAAAAGATTTAAAAGTCTCTTTAGAGTCAAAGGTGTTAATTCTACCTGGTGAACCAGAATGATCATGCATGTATCTTGGGACTGACTTATATTTTCTAAATATGGGCAATGATCATACATGCACTGAAAAGAGGACCACCTTCTCCCAGAAATATACAACACCAAAAGATTCTCTACCAGACATGCATGAAAAGATAGAAAAGTACAATATTTCTTTAATCATTTTCTTTCCTCTTTGGTTTAGGTGAAATAGAGGATACAGCTCTGATCATTAGAATTTCATATAGAAAACGTTCACACACATAGTGGATTTGAGGAAATCAATTTTCACTAATCTAGAAAATTCTCTCCTCAAGAGAAAAGGGATTTAAAAACTTTCATGATGTATTTAAATTCAACATACCTTTCGCCTACTTTAAATAGGGAAAAGGTGACTCTAAGGTCATAACATGGAACTGACTTTACCCTTCCTGGTATAGAATGGCATTTCACATTGAGAAAAACTAGGGAGAAGCATTGAAGAATGAATGGGCAGTGGGGAGAGTCATGTAGTTCATTATTTCATTATTTGTCATGGTAACACCTACTTTATACAATCTATCACTCCTACTTGTCCAAATATGTGTTTCTCCTAAGGTAAAATTTCAAAAATTCTCGATGATGTTTTGGAGGTTCTGTAGAGAAGGTGAATGGTATAGAGCTAAAGCAAATCTTGTATGACTTTTTATTTAATATGTTTATTTCCTATACCTATGCCTTTACTGTGTATACATATACACCCATATCCCTATATATTCACATGTTCACTTTTGATTTCAAATTTTATTTGTGAAAAAAGCAGATTTATTATTTTTTCTCTTTGAGATGGAGTCTCGCTCTGTCACCCCCCTGGCTGGAGTGTAGTGGCTCGATCTAGGCTCACTGCAAATTCCGCCTCCCAGGTTCAAGTGATTCTCCTGCCTCAGCCTCCCGAGTAGCTGGGACTAGATTTATTCTTAATCCCATTTATCCATGTAGAGAATATGTCACCCTGCTCATTTCACTTTGCATTTCACATTTCACTCACTATTTTTTTTTTTTTTTTTTTACCTCTTTCCTTCTATTTCTTTTTGCTCTGTCACTCATGGAGCTTTCAGCTACTAAGACACACAGGAGTGCTTTCTAGAGAGTAACTGAAATTAACCACATACATTGTTTTGGTGGCAAACCTTACACTCACAGTCATTTATAGTACCAAGTCTCTGCTCTTTGGGCAACAGTGGAAAAGAAATGCTACCAAGCTCCTTATGTGGAGAAAAGACTGTTCTCCCATTTGGAAGCCTTATGCCCACATCTGTGCCCTTTGCACATTTATAAAATAACCGTGACTTGTCCTTTACGTTTTTTCAAGCATTCATACCATTAGGCAAGGCTCTGCCTAATGGAAGAGAAATACTCTTATTCTGTGCCCAGGTGGCTCATCCATCTCTGGGTATTTTCAAGCATCGGAGGTGGCAATAGTGTGCTTAGTCTCATGACTGAGCAAAGAAAATAACTTTCCAGAGATTACTCTTAAAATCTCCCATTATGGGAGCACATGTTTCTCTTAGCACTGTTTACTCAGGACTTTCAGGGTCAGTAGGCGAATTTTCAACAAATTTGGTTTCTTTTAAAACCTATTTTGGTAGTTTTGTTAAATGTGCCTGGTAATTCATTTTAAGTGGAAAAGGGATGGAGATAAAGGGTAGGTAGAATTCTAAATGTCCTAAGGCTGTTTTATCATCCTATGGTTTTAATAAGTTTTATCTGGTAACAGACAAACATTGTAAAAACAAGAATGGGTTTAATGTAGTCAAATAAAGAAAATGTATTAAAAGAGAAAAATGAGGCACTGGGCTATTCTACTCTTGTTCATATTCTTCACCCTTGTGTTCCTTCTGCTCAGGACTCCATTGTAAATGCTCAGGATTAATTTTTTGTTACTTTATGCAGTTCTATACTGTACCTTGTCTTTCTGCAAAGCAAAGATAATATTGTAGTTTAAAACTTGGCTATACACCACCATGAGGGAATATGCTTCCAATATTTTTCTGCAGAAACATTTAAAATTTCTTCAGCTATATTTTGTACTTACCTGAATTCTTAAAAATAGAATATAGATAATACATTTCCCTATTTTTGTGACTCACATACTGTTAATAGTTATTGTTCTAATTTGAATAATATTATGCTTTGTTAAGTTATTTAGAACCACTTACCTCTATCTGTAAATAACCCCGAGTTCCTATACTGTCATCACCATTGTTTCTTCTAACATGCTGTAATGTAAAATCAAAATTAGTAAGTTGTTATAATTATTTATGATATAAGAAGTATTCTCCTGTGGATAAAGTACACATTTATTTTGGATATTTATAATGCTTTATGTTTGTTTTGACATAATTCCTTTTCTTGACTATTTACGGGAAATAGCTGGTTATAGTTTTTACCTAAGTCTCATTTGAGATAATGGATTATGCAAATAAAGTTTGCTCACTGAAGGACAAGAATATTCTGTACTTTTTTTTTTCTGGTTCTTCAAGATGATGGTTGATAAAGAATATGTTCCACTGACAAAGTTAGTTATGTATTTTAGCTTATTAAATAAATTTAGGGACAAAGAAGAGAAAATAATTTTCAAACCCACTGTGCTTGGCTCTCACTAATTATGGTTTTGCCTATGGGATATGGATTTTGGAGGTTATATTTATGATAAGTGACCCTTACACCATTTATAAATGATAAAATATAAAATATTTGTCTTAAATAGGGAGATGCTATAATGTCTCTTTCCCCTCTTCAACATAATCATGTTACAGTGATTCCTCAATGAGCAGCTGAATTTTCACCTCTTCTTGAGCCTATCACCATCATGCTGTTTTATGAAACTCACTTTTAGAGATAAAGCAAATTGTCCAAATGTCACCAGTTATTGAATCTAAATGTGGGCATACAGGTTTTATTTGAAGCAGTCTTTCGGCTTTTCTATATAATTACATTCTTATTTAAAAATTTTGAATAAAATCCCAGCACTTTGGGAGGCCGAGACAGGCAGATCACGAGGTCAGGAGATCAACACTATCCTGGCTAACACGGTGAAACCCCGTCTCTACTAAAAAATACAAAAAACTAGCCGGGTGAGGTGGCGGGCGCCTGTAGTCCCAGCTACTCGGGAGGCTGAGGCAGGAGAATGGCGTGAACCCGGGAGGCGGAGCTTGCAGTGAGCTGAGATCCGGCCACTGCACTCCAGCCTGGGTGACAGAGTGAGACTCTGTCTCCAAAAAAAAAAAAAAAAAAAAAAAAAAAAAAAAAAAAAAAAAAAAATTGAATACACAGAATAAAGTGATAGCAAATGGCTAGGCAGCTATTATGGTGGTCAAGGAAAACCCACTAAAAGAAACCAGCATAGTATTTTGTATGAGCACAGAAAGTGTGGGTTAGAGAAATCCAATGTCTCTATTTTAGAAAGAAATGTCATCAAGGTGGTCAGGGACCAGAACATGTAGCACTTTGTAAGCCGTGAAAGGCATTTTCATTTTATTCTTGTAGATTTTAAGTAGAGATGCAGCTTGCATTTTAGAAATATTTCTTTGGTTACCATATAGAGCCAGTTCTCATATAGGGAGTTTATTATTGAGGTGCAAGATCTAAAATAGAAAGACAGGATATGAGGCTGTTGGATCCCCATTATAATGGTAGCTTGGATGAGATAGATTTCATGAAAATGGGAAAAAGCAGACATGTGTGGGATGTTTTCGGCAGGTGGAATCAATAGTACTTATTAATGGACTAGAGATCTTGGTAGTAAAGCAAAGAGGAGAAACTTTAGATAAGGCAGTTAGAGAAGGAAAATCAAGGATAGATAGACTCTAGATTTTGGTCTTGAGCAATTGCATGGATGGTGATATCATTGAATGTAATGGAATAGATTGAGAGTGGTGCAAGATTTTTCATGGAGGGAAGTCCAGAGAAGAGAATTCTGCTTTAGCCATACTGAATTTTAGACACCTTTTAGACATCTAAATAGAACTATTGATTTACTATTTGGATATGTAAGTCTCATCTGTATGCCATCTCTTCTGACTATCTTACATTTGGATCCTGTGTATTTTTTACACTGGTCTGGAAAAGCTGGCAAAACCTAGAACTGCACTTGTCCCCTCTGCATTTATACCATTTCAGATAACAGGTCTAATTTTAAGTTTCACCTTTTCATAATTGATTATTCATTTGTACACAAGTATTTATTGAGTACCAGAAATAGCATTTAGTCATTTCAAGCTTTAGTCTTTCATAATCCTATTGTCCAGATTTCAGCAGCATCAGAAGAAGCCATATAAACACTGCCTTGGGATGGCCCTTAGATGGCCACCAAGATCCCCTAGTGACATTTTCTGAGTACAAAGCAGAAGAAAGATGTCTTTCATTCTGTACACAGTGTGCTACATTGTGGTTTAGTTTATTATTAAAAAGAATAATTAAAAAGAAAACATATGCTATTTAGGTTTGGATTTCTAATTTTAAGATTAAATGCCTTTATACCATATTTCTTTGAAGCTAAACATGTACTTAAACCTCAGCTCCCCCAATAATTAGATATTTGAACATGGTGGAAATAATGAACCTATCATCTTTAAAACAAATAATATAAAATATGATAGAGTAGATAACATTATTATAACAAAGTAAAGATTTAAAGATTATAAAATATTAAAAGTTCAATTTGTCATTAGACTCTAATGAATAATGAGTATATCAGGTATTATATTCTGACACGAAGAACTGTCTAGCCTTAGAGATTTGAAATATAACTAAGAAATCCATTAAAATAAATTAAACAGAATATATTCCAAAGTAACTAATGTTTTTCCATATTAACTCAGAACAACTTTGTCTGAAATTAAACTCAATATAGATCATTTATAGGTATAAGCATAGAGTTTAAATTCAGGTAATCTTATTTGGATGTACAAACTATGAATATAGACATTAAGGAAAAGTAGCCATAATTAATTATATCAAATCTTCAGAGTTCACACCTTTCCTCTTCCTAAAAACACATGCAAGTTTAGGCTGGTCAAGATATCAATGTCTGCTCTGAGATTATCAAAGTAATGCATCCATTCTAAGAAGCACTAGTGGCATATAAGATCATGGTAAAGGAGCAAGAAAAGGAGCCCTCACTTCGAACTCCATAAGACAGAAAAGATACAGCATCAATCTGTCCTCCCCAGTTTATCTGTATTAAGGATGTAAGAGCATTTTGAAATAATATTTTACTTAGTAAAGTAATATCCGCAAGCATTTCACCATGAAAAAATTAAACATTTTCAGTATATAATATGAAATGTACCATCTCTGATGATTATTTTTATTGACGATATTCTTGCCAACTCTAAAGTACTCTGATACTGGAATTTTAAACTTGTTATATTTTTTACTTTTGGTATGAATGTCAAAGAAAGGTATTACCTGTAAGAATTAGATTTCTCATTGTTCCTAAACAAAGAATGTCTTCTTATGTAGTCTGCACTAGGAATTGGAAATGATGCACACAAAATACATCCTTTTAACCTGCGAGATTGTTTATGCATCTTAGGTTTGCATAGTTGCGCAAATGCGTGCATTTAAAAATCACCATTTGTATTTTGTACTCTTCTGGCTTTTGGCTGTAGTGGAAATTTGGATTGAAGACAATGGAAACTGTGAAGTACAATATATAAACTTGCATCCAACCGAGAAAAACCACTACTCTTATCTGCACTTCAATCAGCAGGAGGTTCTTTTCAGTTTGTTTAGAAAAGTAGGGCCTGTCATCTGCATGGCATACAATCTTTGACAGAGAAATTTTCTTTTGCCCTTTGTATCTTAACTACTAAGTGCTGCAGAAACTTCTGTCTAACTGCAAAACAGTTTAAGGTATCATCTATGGCAACGTTAAAAGTAAAACCCAATCAAATTTTATGTTATCATGCATAATAGACCAAGCACAATTATCTGAATACCAAACAGGGCCAAATATTTCTCTATGATTCTGATGAGACATAAAAATGTTTTAAAAACAAATACGTGCTATGAATCACTTTGGAAAACCTTTGGCATTATCTACTGAAATTAATATGTGCATACTCTGTGATGCTGCAATTCAACTTGTAAGCATATACTCAAGAGAAATAGGTGTGCATGTGTACCAAGACATATTCAAGAATGCTCATAACAGGACTATTAATAATATCTAAAGCTGGAAATCACCAAACGACATTGCTATTGGCAAGAATAAATATTTTGTAGTATCATCATATTAGGAATACTATAAAGCAGTAAAAATGAACAAGCAACTGTTATATCCAACAGCATGGGTGAATCCCTAAACATAATCTTAAGGAAAATAAATTATACATAAAACAGGATACAGTGCCTGATTCCATTGACATAACATTCAAAAACAGATGCAATTCAACTTTCATGTTAGATAGAAGTCAGGATACTAATTATCTTTGGAAAGGGTAGAGATAGGGAGGATTCTTAGTATGGGCAACATGCTATTTTGATCTATATGATGTTTACATAGGTTTTTATATATAGGTTATTAAAATAATATAGTGATAATATTATGATCATACATTGAGGCTTTTATTTATTATAATCAGTTGGGATTATACAAAGAGTACATTTGTTCATTTTCTATACATATATATACAATATATATTACATATACATATATATACACATCCATTTTTTAAAATGTTCTAAGAGAAAGAAGAAAAGTTCAGTAAACAGAAACAACCCATTTCCTTTTCACTAGAGATAAATTACTATTATGTTCAAATCATATATACAGCATACTATATATATAAAACTCTTAAAATATGCTGAATAAGCAAATCAACAACTACATCTAGACTTTCTTCTGCATCGCAAAGCAGAATTACAGTTAAATGTATTTTATTTCACACTTAAAGGATTAAAATAAAACTCTTTTTTGAACAATCATCCAATATATTGACCATAAGTAAATTTAATATGAGTCGATTATTTTAACGGTTTTGTAACTCAATGTCTGTTGTATTTATCTTGATTTTTATCAAGTTCGGCAATTCGATTTCCACATTTACTTTTGTTTCTATTTTTGTGAGGCACTATACTTTTTATATCATAAATGTTACTGATATGGCCACCTAGTTAGAAAATTTTGTTCATGAGAGTATATTGATTTTAGCAAAATTTACATATTTACATATATACATCCACATGTTTGCGTATGTAAAAATATAGGTTATTTACTTACTATTGAAGTGTATTATGGAAGATAAAAGGTTTTCATCCCTGGCATATGACAGCTTTGGTAACATAAGTTCTAGCAAACTTTCATTACTCCTACATATATATATA
>NW_016803360.1:2943421-2956615 GCF_001698545.2 Rhinopithecus bieti
TATATATATATTTAACTGTTTTTCATAATTTCATAGGATGCATCATCCAAGAGAATGATCGAGCTGATGCTAATTACTACCATTGACTAGGCACCTGCCACATGCCAGACACATGGTGACTTGACTGATGATACATGTGATAGGTGTTTCCCAAGAGAGTCCCTTTAAACAAGGTTTTTTCTCTCCCTTCATATTGATGAAGTGTTTTTTCTAAAGCCATTATTTCATTTATTCTACGAAAGACAAAATTGGCATTTTCAAAGTAGAACACGGTCTTTTGATACCTGTCATCTGAGATACTTACAAGTTTTTTTTTATTTTTTCACAAGTTAGCATCAAGGGGAAATAATAACAAATGCAGTTATTTTGTGTTAGATCTTGTAGGTCTAAATATATGCACAGCAATATTTAACATCCTGAAATCAGGAGTTTTGTTTCTGATGGCATCTTTTCCATTATGTGACTTGAAACATTTTAGGGATATTTTCCTGTCTACTTTGCATGGAAAAAGCTACAGACTTTGTCAAATCTAGTTGCCTTGGAAGAAGAATGAAAAAGAGGAGATGTGTTAACCATTATAAAATTTTTTGCTATTTCAAGTTTGAATTGATTTTGAAATAATAGTTTCAGGCTAAATAATAAACTTTCTTTTAGGAAACAAAGGTGAAGTATTTGAGAAAAGACATTAAAAGACTTTATTAAAATAGAGGACATGATGATCTTGTTTGTTGTTTTAAGCAGCTTATGTAGTAACTTTAAGGGGGTAGAAAGTGTCAGGAAATCAATTTGAAGGCAAATCTTCACATATGAAAAGATTCAGAAATGTTAACCCAGTTCTTAAATAAAAAGGAAGAATTAATAGGATATGTTAAAAGTAATATGAAAGTCAAAGGAAAGACTGATGAGACTTACTATTATGAAATGAGGTTTCTTCAATAAATATGTAAGTACAAAAATGTTAAATTGTATTAAGAAGCTTGAGAATAAAAAAGAAAAAAAAAGCAAAGTATTTAAACCACCCCTCTGGAGCTCCCAGCCACATTCCTCCTAGTTGTCTAACAATAACACTTCTTGGTTATTTCACTGGATATTTCTAAATGATAGGGTCCTATTGGTATATCTCAACTTGTCAATTTTTGATATCATCAATTGATACTCTTTTTTAGAAATCATGATTTAGCTTTCTTATACTCCATGTTCAGTGCTTATCCTTCGAATGTAATAATATCATAATTTTATTTAAATACTATGTGTCTTTTATGATGTAAATATTGTCTAATACTAAAACATCTACTGTTCCATATTTACGTGTTTTATCTTGAGGTTTTTTTTTGTTTATTTTCCTGGATTTTAGTTTTCTCGTACTTCTTGTCCTATTTGCCATTATTATATTATTTTCCCACTAACTTTTCAAATATTAGTTATTCTAAATAGTATGACTTTTCTTTAGAGTTCTTCACCCAAAGTCCTCTGTGTTCTGCCTGAACTAGGACTGATTATTCCCTACACCCACTGTACTCTTTTTCTACATTGGATCTACCTTGTCAGGGATCCACACATTCCTCTTTCTTGGTTTACTTTCTCATTTTGCTGGAGCACATCCTCAAATGGCTTCTTAAGAAATATTACATGGGCGGTGAATTTTCTGAGTCCTATGTTTAACTCATTGCAATATACAAAATGGTAGGCTCTATCCATTTTATATACTTATTCCTTCAAGTTTTGGTAATTTACCTGCATTATTATTAAATAATACAATAATATATTAATNAATTGATACTATCATTTCTCTCATATTTTAAATATTTTTTTGTTTCTCTTTTGTGGGTGATGTCTTCAACTTTTCATCCAAGAGTCACATTAAAACTTTATTTTAAAAGATTTGTATTTTCCCTTTTAATATTATTCAATTTTCTTCTTGAATCTCTTCAAAATATTAATTAGCAGTTTGCTTTTAAAATATTTTCAGTTTCTTTTCTTTATAAGCATTTGTCTTCCAGATTTTTCCCCCTGTTTAATCTTGATTCTTCTTTTCCATGAGGGACTGTTTACTCAACAATCTACATACTCTTTATTCCCTATTAACATTTAACTGTGATATACTAAAATGGCCTGATTGAGGAACCGATTGAGATGATTAAGAGCTCTGTAGCAGGGCAAGGTGGCTCACGCCTGTAATCCCAGCACTTTGGGCATCCGAGACAGGCAGATCACCTGAGATCAGGAGTTCGAGACCAGTCTGGCCAACATGGCGAAACTCCGGTCTCTATTAAAAGTACAAAAATTAGCTGGGTGTGGTGGCAGGCACCTGTAATTCCAGCTACTCAGGAGGCTGAGGCAGGAGAATCGCTTGAACCTGGGAGGCAGGGGTTGCAGTGAGCCGAGATCACCACTGCACTCCAGCCTGGGTGACAAGAGCCAGACTCTGTCTCAAAAAGAATTTAAAAAAAAAAAAAAAAAAAAAAAGAAGAAGAAGAAGAAGTCTGTGTCTGTGTATAGGGCAGGACAAAAGGTGATTTGGTAGAAAGTTAGCTGTTTTGCCAGGCAGCATCAAATGTAAGAATGTGCAGATTTTTTCCTCTGGGATCCTATCATTTCTCCAGAATGGTAATCTCCATACTTACCCCTGGAGGAGAGGTGGTTACAAGTAATCTGGGGCCACAGCTGTTCTTGGTCTTTTGTCTCCCCTGAAGGTTCCATCACTGGAATAAACTGGGCAGTTAGACAGATTAACAGGAGAAGAGGCATACACTTTCATTACACGCACATGTACCTGGAAGGGAACAAAGTATGAGACTTAAAGAAGGGCCAGATGGTTGAAATTTAGATAGCATCTGGAGCTATGGAAGGAAATAAGGACTTAAAGTCTCGTAGTAGGTGGTGGCAACAAGCTGTGGGAGTGTGAAGAGAGGAGCTGCATGGCAAGCAAAGGTTGTCATATCATGAAGATAAAGTCTCTAAGGTAACAATCCTCAGAAGAATACGTGAAAAGGTGTCCCAGGCGTGGTGTCCTGGGAGTTTCCTCTCCTGAGATAGGATTTAATCGTCTCTGGTTCATGTAGATTCCATGGGAGGGGTTCATGGCGATTACATTCCTTCTGGAGGAACTTCCCTTAGATAAGGGAGGACTTCAGAGAAACCCTCTCCCTGTGCTTGAGGAGAGGCAGAGGGGTGAGAGACAGGAGTGGAAGGCGAGTCAGAGAGACCTTGGTTCTAAGGCGGCTTCTTTAGTCCAAGTGCTCAGCTCATGAAAGCGCCATACTTCTGAGTACTATTTTCTGAGCCCTAACAGCCACAAATGGAAGAAGTATTCTCCTGTACAGAAAAGTTTGCATTACTTTGTCAGATTATGTTTCTTAATATAATCACATTTTATGAGTAAGTTTCATTTCACATAACTGATTTATTTATTTTTTGAAACCACAACTTTAATTCCCAAGTGACTCTTAGAAGTTTCTCCTTTTTGGATTTTCATTTTGATATTTAGTAGGCTTAAATTCCAGGGTTTGACAAAACCCCCAGCTTTTGAGTCACAGTTTATTTCATTATAGTAGACCCCTGATTGCCAAATTATGATATCTTATGAACTGGGCAAAATGTTGACTTATTTAGGACATTATGTTACCTATTTATTCCAAAATATTTCATTTGAAAATCAACTACATTCCCATGTAGACTTTTCTTTGTACAAAAATTAAAATAATTATGGAAAGGTAAATTATTCTGATGCTAAAATTAGCCTTTCATTGATTTCAAGTGGATTGTAATTGGCTAGGATTAAATACATGCTTTATGTAATACAGTTTATTTCTCAAAATGACACAGAAAGTGCACATAATTCTGGAAGTAAAAGTGTTCAAAAGCTAAGAAGCTCTCCTGTTATTTTTCTTCCATTTGCTACAAACATAAAGAGTGTAGTTACTTCTCTAGCCATAAGAATTAGCAGCAGCTTTGGAGAGAAAAGGTAGAAGACTGAATGCCCTGAGCATCCCTTTGAATAGCTCAGGCAAGAACAGGTGCTATTATCCCAGGAGGAGACTGTAAGTGACTTTTGTGTAATTGGAAGTATGTCCTGCCCTGATAAGGACTTGTAGGTAAGGAAACAAGAGACTAGTAAATAGCCAAAGGGAAGAAAGTCAGAAAAGCTTGCTGTGTTCCTCCACTTAAGTATATGTTATTTCTTTAGGGTCTGCAGGTTTTACAAAGAGATGAAGACTAATTTGGAATGCTACTTACCTCTGTTTCCAAAAGAAAAAGACTCCTCCAGAATGTGGTTTTAAGTAGGCCGTGGACCAAAAGTAGGCCATAAGGCATGGCAGGCAGCTTTATGAACTTCAAGGTTCTAGGAAATTTCATCCTTTGGAGAGTTCCCCAGTGCTTTAAACAGTATTAGAAAGAAAACAGCAGTACAAATCAACCATCCTAGTAAAAATCTCTTCCTGCAAAACATTACTGAGTGGCGAAGACTAAGTGGTTTTGCCATTGTTGTTTTGTACTGTTAGTTGGATCGTTTGCTTTGGATATTTGCTTGCTTCTTTGCTTGTTGATTTTTAGCATATAAATAAAATTTACAAGGCCAACAAAAGAAAATAAAGCAACCTTTCAAGAGGCTTTAAGATAACATCATACATTTCTGAGGTTTTTAAGGCTGAGATTCTATTTTGTTTTACTTAAAAGGAATGTTACAATGCTGTTAACATTTTGCTTATTCTACATTTTGCTTATTCATGAAACTCAGAAGAAATTCTGTCTATTGACAGGCTCTCATTGTGTATTCATCACCACACTAAACACTCATTTACTCCAAAATTAAGTGCTCAATGATATGCATGTTATAAATTCATTCTCAGTTGCAAAATTTTCTTGGTGCTTAAGAAATTGTACTTTAATCGCTTTTAGCCAAAAGTTTAGCAAAATTGTAGTTTAACATAGTACCGACAGCCTGTGTTTAGATTTTGATAAATGTGGACAAAATCAATAGATAGATGCATGAGGAGTGCCCAGATAAAATCATCATACTTCAAAAGCTTTTTCTAACGTTAACTCACAGCTGTAGACTTTTCCTTTCAATAATAAGCAAAACAGTTTTATAACTAAAACCACCGACTTTCTATTCAAAGAGGACTTATTTGCAGGAGGCAGAGTAATAACTCAACAAAATAAATAGAATCTCTAATTTCAAAATACTCTTATACCCAAAAGTAATGCGAATTTTAAAAAATATTTAGTGTTTCCAGTTTAGATATTTAAGAGCACCACTCACATCTACATGCCAAATAAATTGACTCCACCCTCCACCCCTAATATCAGGGCCCCATTTCGTCCATTGTCTTTTTTCTTAGTTATATCTTGATATATCACCCTATTAGTTTTTTCCTTGCAGCATTTCACTTGCTAACCTCTTACCTTTTTTAAACAAAAATTTACACACTACCCTGCCTGCATCCATGTTCCTGCTGCCTCATATTCATTCATTCTTCAGCTGGTGGCAATCAGCATTCAGTTTCTCTCTATAAAACTGTTATTAAATTCAATAAGCTTTTCATTTCTGAAACAAGTGAAGATTTTTCTCTATCTTTGCTGAATGCTTTATGGCATTTAACATGTCTTTTCTAAATAAATTAACATTATGATGGTAATGGTATATCCAGAGAGCTATCCAGTTTTTGATTAGGCAGAAGTATGCTTATGGTCAGTCAGTATAAAAAGTCAGACCAACATGGTGGCATGCATATGTAGTCCCAACTACTTGGGAGGTGGAGACAGGAGGACCCTTTGAGCTTAGGAGTCCGAGGCTATAGTGCACTATGATTGTACCTATGAATAGCCACTGCACTCTAGCCTGGGCAGTGTAGCAAGACCCTAACTCTGAAAAAAAAATTGAAGGTCTTAAGAAATATTTTATTTTTAACTCAAACAATTTAAAAGTTAACTTAGAGCTAAATAGTTTGGAGTTCATAGTGTGTAGAAATGAATCTTGCAACAGTAACAGTTTCCCATTACACATAATAAATGTCTGCTTTGAGTAAATTTGTTGAGGAGTCTAATTTAGTTTGAATCACCAGGAAAAGACACAACTGAGGTTTTATAAAATGTAAAAAATCAAATGAACTCTGTACTTCCACTTTTTTACATAAAGTAGATCTTCCACTTCCATTTACAAAAATTCTTTTTTCCTCACTCTTGAGTTGTTTATCTGCAGTAAGTTTGAGAAAAGTGCAAGTATCCATATATACATTGTTTTGCATTTAAAAGAAAAGTGATAATGTTCAAACCCATGGTATTTACAAAAATCAAAAGCTCAAATCATGAATTATGTTTGTGTTAAGGATTTTAACAAATAGTGGCATGAGAATAGTTATTGCTCTTTAATAAAGATAGAGATACCACGTTTTGCTTTAACATACCTAGAGGCACCTTTTTCATCAATAGCTTTGTTAGTAGGTCAAGGAGAAATCATACCTAAGTAGAAAGGTCCATGGAGAAAAGAGACAAGCCATATCGGAGTTAAAATTAAATTGAAAAAATTTAAATCAAGGAAGCCATTTTTGCTTCTTTTGATATGATGTGCAAAATCATGCATTTTAAATGGGAAATGGGAAATTTCATAGCCTCTTAGCAGTGATGTGAGCTCTGTGGTCTGAGTGGATACAGGGCATGTGGGTGCTTTTGCTCATTTAAGGAAATTGCATTAGAAACATTCTCACTATATTATGGAGCCACAAGAAAATTTATAGTGATTTCTTTTTGGTGGAACAAAGTACATACTCTTTTCCAGCTCAGGATCCTTTTCCAGTCTTCCTACACTTAACAGCCAGTACAAACTTAGTCCATAGAATGTATTTGTTGTGCACAGACCTGCACAAACACACACACATGCAAAGTTTCACGAATCAGGTATGTATTTTGTGTATGTGTCAAACTTAGCCATCAACTGGAATTGTGTTTCAGTTTGGATGGTAATTTGCCTTATCAATAAAATGCCCTTCACTTACTCTCTCTAGATGTAGACTATTTTCCATAAACTATATTAGTGATTTCATATTTAATGTGATATAGAATAGAATGAAAGGTTGTGTGAAATTAAAATCATGATATCAATTATCTATCTGTCATGCAGAATAAAATAAGTGCTTTGACCAGATACAAAAAGTATTTATGGTAATTAAGTACATTCATACTGTATCAACTAAATTTGTAGAATATTGATTTCTGCATTAAATTATGTAACATTTTAATTAAAACAAATGTATTGTCAATTGTGAGCAGTACAGTGGTAAGAATATTTTGTATGAAGATCATTGCATAACAGTGCACTAAAATTGAGTCTAACTGCAAAAAAATGAATGCAGTAGCTACACATTTAGAAAGAAGTTCTAAGAATAAAGCAGTTTACAAGCAAATAGTATATATACATGTATGTGCTTTGTTAGAAGAAAGATAATTTATCGTGAGTGGGCTACTTTCACTCTTTCACACTTAAGGATTCTATTTCCCAAATAACTTCATTCATGTAAGCAGCATACTTCATGTGAGTCAGGTTTTATTTTCTAGGTGTTTTCTAATGTGGGAAAGTGAAATACTAGGGTTTGAAATGGTTCTGGGGATGCAGTCTTTCCTGTCAGATTCCAGCAGATGCTGATATAATTTAATATTCGTGGAAGACAGGGCAAATATAGAATAGCATCAAATTGATTTTGCAGAGTTTTCAAGCCAGATGTCCCTTGGCATTTACATGGAAGAAGTCTACTGTGTACCAAGTTGCATATTTTTTGTGTAAGTTCTCAGCCATGGTATGTAGTCATTGGTGTTTTGACAGCCATCTGCTCAGACCTTTCTTTCTCCATTCAGCCATAACTAAAATTGAATATCTTTCAAATGTTCCAGGTAGTTTTGATTTTAAGATAACAGAAAACTAATATTCAGTGTTAAAAAGAAAAAAAGCAATACCTATCTTTGGCTTAGTAATAACCCCTAAATTGAAAGATAATTTCTTACAAATAGCAGTGCAAAATGAATAAACTTTGAGAACAGAGGCCTCACCTTATTATCAAATGAGTTTGTTTTAATCATTTGGAAGGCTCTCAGCTAGACACTGAGGAAGTTATAGAAATGAGTAATTCCAAGGTGACTGTTCCAAGCATAGCCTTGTCTTATACACAACAAGCACTTCGTCAACATTTGCTGAATGAATGCGTATGTTAGAATCCATATGTAATAGCTTGTCCATTTGAACATATTTTCACCCCACTAATAGCTTTTAATATGTGGAGGTACACATACCCATTTCTGTGTTTTTCGTGGTGAGATATGTAGGCTTACGTGTTGTAAGTGAATGAAACGGTATTTGATAAGAACTGTTGAGCATTGACTATGCACTTATTGATGTGCTAGACATTCTGAAGATTCAGAAGTATACAACATTATTTCTAATGTTATGATTACATCTACAGACAAAGAATTAAACAATGATTCTTTTTAATGGTAAGTTGTGTTTTTTTAATGGCAAAGATATGGACCAAATGATACAGAATAGGAAAGGATGAGTTTTTTTCTCTTTCAGAAGGATAGATTTTGAGCTAATCTTGAAAGAAATACTAAATTTAGACTTATGGAGAATAATTGAGGAAAGTAAACGAGCACTACCCAGGGGAGGTGGGAAGTGAGATGCTGTGTTCAGAGTGAGATAAGGAAATAATTTGACCAGAGCATGGGATTTTAATTGAGAATATTAAGAGATAAAATTATAATAAATGTAGGGAAGGTGTATCAGAGTGGGATTATCATATACTATACTTGAAATATCTAAATGAAGTATTTATGTTACTCTAAAAGTCAAGTGAGAGAGATTCTGGAGTGAGACAAGAATGTGAGGAATGGGGACTTCTGTGGAGTTTAATCTACAGTAATGCACATGAATCTGATAAATTATTATAATCTTTGTTTTTAATAGAAATGGGGATTTAGAGTACATCAGTACAGGTGGAGAAAAATGCGAATTTAAAACATATTTTGAAAACAAGGATAAGAATTAGTGCTTAAAACCAAAAAGAGAAGAATTTGTGTCAGATAACTCCAAAATAAAGTAAATGCACATACACGTACACTACATACATGCTCATAATTTAAATTACGAACTATTTTATCACACTCTGCTGTGTAACTTTTTCTAACTCATATTGTATATCATCCATATTGTATTCTTGCATTAATTAATGTATTCATTAAATATGTCTTCAGTACTTTTTTGGGTCCAGTATTACATTAAGCGGATATATTATTAAGCAAGTTTAGTTTCAGAAATTTAGTTCAGAAAAAGAGGGACGATAAATAAATATTATTATGAGTGTTTAGAAATACTAAGACCCTGAATCCATCTGTCAGTTTCCCCTGAATCCATCTATCAGTTTCATAACAATGATTTTCAAGCTTGTTTCATTTCTCACAGGGTAGACAAAGACAAAATATATATCTCATAAAAATAATAATTTACCAGGCATGCTTGTTGTAGCCAAGCAAATATACTGAATTCTAAAAATATTGTTTATAGCGCTTGTTTCAACATGCTCGGGACAAGTTAATGTTTACAGTTTTATGAGTGAATAAATCTATATGAAAACATTTCATTCAATAAGTTGACCTTCTTGAGGTTTGAATACATTTTGGAGCCTGAGGGAATCAATACGGTTCTTAAGTTGATCTCCTAGGTATGTCCAAGTGTAAGCTCTTAATATAATTATCAACCCTTTATTATTTTAATATTTCATTGTATTCATTCTCTTTTGGAATATTTTCACTGATCAGTAACTTCTAGTCGTAAACCATTCTGGTACCAATCATCAAATTTCATATTTGTAAGAAAAAGTTAATAGCCTTTGGCTGTCTTGACATGCCCAAATCCACCAAGTATATATCTCACTTCCAAAATAGTCTCAGGATATGTTTTCTAGATATGATCTTAGATGATGGAGTGTATTGTTAAATTAACAAGTAGGAGAAAAATAAACAAAATGTTATTAAAAAAACAAGGAGAAAGGAATATGTTAGAAACGAGTAAGAAGTTCCATATGGAAAACTGAGAAGCAATTTTTTAGAAGCAAAAATCTCATGACGCTAAAATAAGATGATGAAGAAATTACTCTGTGTGCAATGTGGAGAAAAAATAGCTCGTGATACCATAGTGATCTTAGAGCTCATTATACATCAGCAATGAAGAGCTTTAACTACCATGCAATTAAAATACTAGAGAATATAAATAAGAGTGTACCATGTGTATGTGGCAGCATATAAAAACTCAGAAGTGGAAGGAATTTTAGTCAAGTGCTACTCTTGAAAAAGCAAATTGATTAGGAATATTTAATTGGAGAACAACATAGACACCTTCTGTAATATCATTTAAGTAAGAACGTCTCATTTTGGACATCTTACTTACAGTCAGATTGATTCTCAAAACACTTTTTAAATGTCTAGAAATATTTACAATGGTATTTATCCTGAGAAACGCTAAAAAAAAATTAAAAAACGTAAAGGTGACTGAAGTTAGGAAATAACATAAAATTGGTGATGATGAGCAATTTTCTTAATGGCTGTTCATAATTGGAAAAGAACAGATATGCTCCTAAATATATGAATTGTGAGATAAACTGCCGGAAAAGACCCCAAGAAATTGAGGGAAACTATGGAAATGATTTTAGCAAGTGGTAGCAAACTATTTTTGGTTGCATTTTGAAAGCAGTTTTTAGAAATTTCTAATTTTGAAAATCTTAAACTGATTCTTATGAATTCTGGGGCTACTTCTTTCTCAGACCTCTAGGGCAACCAATTGTAGAGACTTATCCCTTCTGTTAATTGACTAAGATCTGCTTACATATCAAAGGTTACCTCTCGTTCTCAGCTGGAAAAAAGAGTTCCTCCCTTTTGAAGCAGTTGACTCAGAATCAGGTCCTTCTTTTAAGATCCTTACATTTAATTACTTTGTCTTCAAATCTGGGGTCCTAATCTTTGCCTAGGAATTTAAAGTAAAGATTGGCTGACTCTTATTTCTCTTGACTTGTATCTACCCTTACTTTAGCTCACCCTCTGGGCTTGACCTCTAGCCAGTCTCACTTTGAGTGTTTTTGAAACTCTCTTCTTATTGTCAACCCCTACTTTGATTTTTTTTTTTTTAAATTTACTGTTTCCAATGTAGAAATGCATCTTTAAAAATATGCAGAAATTCTATCATAGAGTGTGCTTGCAAGGGTTTGAAGCTCTTTGAAGGCAACAGACTTTGCCTGCATTGTTCATTGTTGTGTAATTACTGCCTAGACGAGTGCTTGGAAAGGTGGAGGGATTCAATGAATATGTGTTGCATACAGTTTAAGAAGAAATGGGGCTGGAATTAAAAACACATGTTCCATCTTTAGCAAATCACCCATCATTACTAATCTTCTGTTATTTTATGTTATTTTATCTATGATATTGAGCAAGTAATGCCTATCCCATCCATGTTATAACTTTGTTGGAAGAATCAAGGGATAAAGTGAAAATACTTTGTAGAGTTCAGTGCTACACATTTATTATGGTCAATGAACTGTATTACCCAAACCAACATTAATTGTACATAACATGTGACAAAGAAAGGCTTATGGTTTTGGAGTTTGTTTGTTTTAGAAGACCAGATAAACTAAAACAAATATTTTCCGTGAAGAATTTTTTTTCATGTTAGAACTCATGTGATTAAATTGATTCACAAAATTTGAGGTCATTTATTAATTTTATGAATATTTTACTGAGCACCTATTTGATGTCAGTGACTCTGTCTCTGAAAATAAAAAGATTAATGAATCATGGCTTCTGCCTTCAAGGAACTTAGAGTTTAGTGGTTATAGAATGTTGGTTAAAAAAAAAAGGCAAAAATAAAATTCTGACGAAAACTCATTATATGTGAGAGTTTATATGTGCTTGATAAATAAAAAGAATTATTACCAATACTATGCTGAATGACTGTAAAATGCTGCCTTTTTACTTGAAATACTTACAAGAGGAAACAGAATATTTGTGGGTTTTCCTGCATATTTATGTGTGTGTTCAAACAGCTGCTAGAGAACAAAGTGTTTTGCTATAAACACTGTCAAATCTCACTTTGAAAAAAATTTGTCTATAAAACAAGTATTTTCATAGATATACTAAAGCTGCATAGAATTTGCTTTTATAGCATAAAACAGAATTAGATGCTTGAGTCAGCTATGAAGCACTTTTTCATGCAACACTCATTCTAATTCTTTACTCCATGCATTAGGCTGAGGCCTGGTGTAATTTGAAAGTGATAATGCAATATAAAAATTCCAGAAGCTGGGGGTGGGGGGAATAGACTGGAATACTGCAAAATGCATCATTTAAGCAATCAAACCCCTAATTCATCAACCAAACCAACCTAATCCCATAGAGAATTCAAAGTGACTCAGAAAAAGACAAACAAAAGATGAAATGTTTTGTTTGTTTTCCAGATGGAATATGTAAACTATCCAGAGGGTAGTGGTATGAGTTTAGAAAGACAATTCACACAATAAATTTTAAGGAAATTATGGTTTTAGTCTTTGATGCTAACATTATTTCTGGGCTTCCAAGTCACTAAAACAATACATGCATCGTTTTTTAAACCTTATTTTTATTGTGTTGTTTGGTTTCGTGTTTTAGTCTTTATTTTCTGACAAAAGAAAGTTTGCCATGTCCCCAGAACAGGCACACAATTTATGTACTAAATCCTGATATGAATTTCTTTTCTTCTGTTTTTTTTTTTTTTTTTTTTTTTTTTTTTTTTTTTTTTTTTTTTTTGAAATGGAGTCTTACTCTGCTTCCCAGGCTGGAGTACGGTGGTACCATCTCTGCAACCTCTACCTCCCGGGTTCAAAGTGATTCTCCTGCTTTATCCTTCTGAGTAGCTGGGATTACAGGCGTGCATGCGCCACCATGCCTGGCCAATTTTTGTATTTTTAGTAGAGATGGGGTTTGGCCATGTTGGCCGGGCTGGTCTTGAATTCCTACTCGGGTGATCCTTCTGCCTTGGCCTACCAAAGTGGGATTACAGGCGTGAGCCACCAGGCCCATCCTCTGATATGATATGAATTTCTTTCTTTCTCTCTCTCTCTCTCTTTCTCTTTTTCTTTTTCTTTCTTTTTTTTTTTTTTTTTTTTTTTTTTTTTTTTTTTTTTT
>NW_016803360.1:2956667-2966245 GCF_001698545.2 Rhinopithecus bieti
TTTTGATGGAGTCTTGCTCTGTCGCCCAGGCTGGAGTGCAGTGGCGCAATCTCGGCTCACTGCAAGCTCCGCCTCCCGGGTTCACGCCATTCTCCTGTCTCAGCCTCCCGAGTAGCTGGGACTACAGGCGCCCGCCACCTCGCCCGGCTAATTTTTTGTATTTTTAGTAGAGACGGGGTTTCACCGTGTTAGCCAGGATGGTCTGGATCTCCTGACCTCGTGATCCGCCCGCCTCGGCCTCCCAAAGTGCTGGGATTACAGGCGTGAGCCACCGCGCCTGGCCTCTGATAGGAATTTCTTATTGGAGAATCCCTTTATATGTCCGGCCTGGTGGTAGGCTCTGAGAATACAGTGATGAACAAGGTAAACAAAACATACATAATCTCTCCCATCATGAAGCTTACATTCCAGGAAGGAAGCTAGACCTTCGATAGATAATTATCATTTAAAATTAAACCTTGTAATCAGTGCTATGCAAGAAAAATAAGGCAGAATTAGGGGCTGTAATGAAGGACCTGTTTACAAAGCATTAGGAAAGCCTTCATGGAGGAAATAAGATACGGAAGAAACACTTGTGAACAATAGGAAGGTATGTGGAGTGAGGGAGAGTTAAGGAACAGAGATTTCTAGACAAGCCCTAAGGAAGGGAAAAGCAGAGCTTTATTGTAGAAACGGACTAAAGGCAGTATTCTTTGAATGTGATGAGAGGATATTGTAAGCCAGGATAATCATTTTGAATTTTAACCTAGGTACAATTGGGATCTACTTTTAAGAAGACTGACTTGATCAGATTTGAATCTTAAGAAAATTCATTATGTTAAAAAAAGGGGGGGGGGCTAATAAGAGTAGCCCCAGGCTATTAAGGAGGCTATTGCGGACATCCAGATGTTACAAACGCTTGTGACTTGGCCCCAAGTATTGGCAGTGACCCTGGAGAGAAGCAGATGGATCTGAAATTTATTTTGGAGTTAGCATAACATTAAATGATGCAATGGCATCAGTAATGACTCCCAGTTTTCTCTACGAGACACTGGGTGGGTTAAGTAAAATGTGTTGAGCTTGAGAGAATTCAGGAGTAGCTAATCCTGGGTGTCCCTTCCGGTGGGGATTGGAACACTGAAAACCATAAACTCTACTTTGGAGAGTAATATTAAATTTGTGATGTTCCTGAGACATCTAAAAAAGTGGAGATTTAACCAGGCATTTGGATATATAGGTCTATACTTTCAGAAAGATATCTGGTCTGGAGATATGACGGGAGTTATTGACTCTACAGATGGTGTGTAAATGGGTTGGAAGTGGATAAGATTTGGGGAAGAGAAGAATGAAATAATAAAATGATCCAGGATTAAGCCCTGAGGAATGCTAATAGTTACTGATAAAAAAAAAAAAAAAAATGAAAAGAATGAAGTAAATGAATGTGACTTTTCTGTTTCATTTTGTCTAAGTCTTTTAAGCCAGAGAAAACATAATGTGGAACAGTGTTTTTATGGGTGTTTTATCACTAGAGATAGGAAATTGTCAAGCTGTACTTAAGGAGCAGGGAGGGTCCATGGGGAACAGCATCTTTCCTGATGCTGTTGCATTCATCAAAGCGTACATGAATCTCTTCTGATATTTTTGTTTGAGGAACATGAATATAAGCTCATGCTCCTAGCATAGCAATTAGTTTAGAGATTTATCATTGTTTTGTTTTTACTTTTGAATTGTTAACTGTAGACACAGCCCTAAATTTTTTTTTGTTTTCTTTATCACAAATACCTTTTTTTGGTTTAAGGTTCTAAATTTCATTTTCCGTGGCTTGAAACTGTTTTGCACTTCCTCTCCTTGCTTTATATTTTGAGTTTACACACTAACCTGCCAAAGAGACATCTAGTTTATAGGCTTGATTTTGGAAAGCAGACAGAAGAGAGCAGATACTGAACATATGTTCCGCTGATATTGATGAAGTGAGGTTGGAAAAAGCTTGGAAGCAGTCTATTTCTCTCCAAATGCCACCCCCACAATGAATATTTTGGGTACCCTTATGCTGGAACATTCCAAATAAGTGCCCCAGCTATGGGTTGGTTTTTTTTTTTTTTTTTTTTTTTCTCATAATGATTCTGAAAGCCTTTAGGATGATTTAGAATTGTTCTACAAGTGGAACATAAACCAAAACAAAGCAATTCATGGACTCTAATTTTAAATGGGTGACGGATGATTTCAATGCAAATTGTAAAGAATGAAAATGGTGTGACCAGAGAAGTGCCCCCTAGATAGTTAAGTACACAATAAATGACAGAAGCAGGGTGTAGTATGAACCTGTTTCTTGGGAAAATAGATTTGAAGTTAGACAAAAATCTGTTTAATCAAAGTCTAGATATGATCTTTTGCTAACTTTTATGTTTTGTTGCTTGGGTTTTTTGGAGTTTTTTTTTGCACTTCAAGAAGTCTTTTTGATCTGAGGTAGGGTAGTCAACTCTAATTTATTAAGCATAAAGTGATTGGTTACAGGTGTTTTAACAAACACTTGGAGGAGTTTGGGTAACTTGAAGTACGAACACATTATTTGAAGTCACTGTTATAGAGGTGCACTATTATGTCCCTCCTGATGTAGCCATTAATGTTCCTACAAGAAATCTGAATTATCATGACAGATTTTTTTTTCTTTTTTCTTTTTTTAATTTTAGATTCATGGGATACATGTGCAGGTTTGTGACATGAGTGTATTGTGTAATGGTGAGGTTTAGGCTTCTAGTGAACCCATCACCCAAATCGTGAACATTATATTCTGTCAGTAATTTTTCAGTCCTCATTCCTCTCTCAGCTTCTTCCCTTTTGTATTCCTAGGTGTCTATTTTTTCCATCTTTGTTTCCATGTGTATCCATTGGTTAGCTCCCACTTTCAGGTGAAAATGTGGTATTCAATTTTCTGCTTCTGAGTTATTTCATTTAGGATAATAGCCTCCAGCTCCATCCATGTTGCTGCAAAGGACATGATTTCATTCTTTTTTGTGGCTGCATAGTATTCCATGGTGTTCATATAGCACACTTTCTTTGTCCAACCAACACATAGATTGTTGACCACATAGATTGATTCCATGACTTTGCTATTGTGAATAGTGCTGCAACAAACTCACAAATGTAGATGTCTTTTTGATATAGTTATTTATTTTCCTTTGGGTAGATACCCAGTAATGGGATTTCTATATCAAATAGTAGTTCTCATTTTCATTCTTTAAGAAATCTCCATACTGATTTCCGTAGGGGTTGAACTAATTTACATTCCCACCAACAGTGTGCAAGCATTCCCTTTTCTCTGCAACCTCACCAACATCTAATATTTTTTGACTTTTTAATATTAGCTATTCTAATTTGTGTGACTTGGTATCTCATTGTGGTTTTAATTTGCATCTCCCTGATGATTAGTGGTACTGAGCATTTTTTCATTTGCTTTTTGGCCACTTGCATGTCTTTTCTTTTCTATCTTTTTTTTTTTTTTTTTTTTTTAGAAGTGTCTGTTAATTTCCTTTGCCCACTTTTAATGGAGCTATTTGTTTTTTTTCTTGTTGATTTGTTTAAGTTTCTTATAGTTTCTGGATATTAGTCATTTGTCAGATGTACAGTTTGCAAGTATTTTCTCCCATTCTGCAGTTGTCTGTTTATTTTTGTTAATTGTTTCTTTGCTGTGCAAAAGCTCTTTAGTTTAATTAAGTCCCATTTGTTCATTTTTGTTTTTGTTGCATTTGCTTTTGCAATTAGTTTTAGTCATTAATTCTTTACCTAGGCCAATGTCCAGAAGAATTGTTCCCAGGTTTTCTTTTTATGGTTTCAGGTCTTGCATTTAAGTCTTTAATTGATCTTGAGTTAATTTTTGTATATAGTGACACACAGGGTCCAGTTTCATTCTTCTGCACAGTGCTAGCCAGTCATTAAATAGGGAGTCCTTTCCCCATTGCTTATTTGTATTGACTTTGTCAAAGATTAGTTGTAGGAATATGGATTTATCTTTGCATTCTCTATTTTGTCTCATTGCCTTATGTGCCATTTTTATACCATTACCATGCTTTTTTGATTACTATAGCCTCATAGTCTCAGAGCATAGTGTGAAGTCAGGTAATGTGATGCTCCCAGCATTGATCTTTTTGCTTAGAATCTTTTTGCTTTGGCTATTTGGCTCTTTTTTGTTTCCATATTAATTTTAGAATTGTTTTTTCTAATTCTGTGAAAAATGACATTGGAAATTTGATAGGGATTGCATTGAATCTGTAGATTGTTTTGGGTAGCATAGTCACTTTAATGATATTGATTCTTTCTATCCGTGAGCATGAAATGTTTTTCCACTTGTCTATGTCATTTATGATTTCTTTCATCAGTGTTTTGAAGAAATCATAAACAATTCCTGGTAGAGATCTTTTACCTCCTTGGTTAAATGTATTCCTAGGTATTTCACTTTTAATAGTCATTTTCTTATGTGTGTCTAAATTTTAATCACAGCAAGTTTATGGTGTAATCCTATCTTAATTAGATGAATGGTGTCCTTTGTTGGGGATTTAATAAAATCTAATACTGCTTAGCTGGACTAAGTGGCTTAGATGACATTTGAGTCCATAGTGAACCTCATAACCCTTCTTTTATTTGGGGTATCTACTACACAGAGAAAATATTGGTATTCTATAAACATGTCTAAGATCCATTGGAGTATGTATGGTTAGCTCTGTTTATTTTCTCTTTGGTTAAAATAAAAATATGTAACATTTTCACTGTAATCTGTTTGGAAGGAAGATAGCAAACAATTTTAAAAATTAATTCTACAGAGAAACATGTACTACTTTTTCTGATTAAAGAAAAAAAAAGAAGAAGAAAAGAGCCCACAACAGCTCAGAAGCCTCCGAAAATACTGTTATATTTTGGAAGCTGAAAAGGGCATATCTAACTAACAGTACAAGACAAACTGAAAGTCCTATAAACAGGAATGGAATACATGCTCTCTTTGGTTTTGTTTGCTTCTGAACAACCAGATTCAACATTATTTCCCCCCCAATCTCTTATGCATTGTTGTTTCAGGACAGCTATGATTCAAACTGGGCTGATTTTCCAGATCTATTAAACCCTTCATCTGCATTGTGGATCAAATACATTAACTTGCTGTCTGCAGTGCACAGCGGGAAATCATTCTCTTCCACATTTTGTTTTGTGCCATTTTTGTTTTATACCAGTATGCTCTGACGCACCCACATAGCTCAGGATTTCAGCAGTCGAGTATCTCCTTTTCTTCCTTGATAGGTCTTAGAACATTTTAAATTGGTGTATTGTCTTTTGTCTTTTAAGTATTGAATCACTTGCAAATATTTCTGCTTGCATGAATATTTTTCAAAATGCTCCATAGACCTACAAGCTGAAATGGAACGTTAGAATCATTCAAACACAAATTTTGATTTTATTCCTTTGAGAGGTGATAGGTGCTTGGCATGAACTAGCAGGAGAAATATTGTCTACCAAGAGTAAGATGACAGAGAAAGAGAGAGAGACAGACAGAAAGAATGAGAATCTGCCATGTATTCTTGTAAACAATGTATGATATCTTAGAGGTTATTTTAAAATTAATATATTGAAGTGAATTGTTTCATTGACTGAATGGCTTTTCCATAGAAAGACTCCAGCTCTCATCAGTTATCAGTTACATTATTGGTGGTCTTTACAAACTTAACTATAAATGTTGAGACATTATTTGAGAAATACAAACACATGTATGTGTATGTGTGTGTATAAGTATCTATTGGTATCTCTGCATGTTAGTTAAAAATATAATAATATGCCAGGTACAAACAATGAAGACAGCTACTCCACAATATTCATTTAGTTTGATATTTAAGCTGATAAAACAAGAAAATATATTTTTAAAATTTTGTGCTAGACTACATTAGAAAGATTTTCTTTAAAGATGTGAGCTTTATAGAGGTCATTTTAAAAAGATGATATATCAAATTTTACACAGTTAAAGATAGTGAAAATAAAGAGCACATTGAAAAATAACTAGATGGACATTTTCACTGTGAAACAGAATTCCTGAAGTGACACTATGTTCACTTCTGATCATGGTCATTGTACAACCATTGAGTCTTTGTATAATTGCTGTGAGTAGTGTTACTACCATTTTCCCTTCACATTTTTTCTATAGATATTTAAATGAAGCAACTGTATACATATTTATTCATTTTGTCAGTTATAATCAAGTTATTCTCTCTTAATCTTTCTAGCTTCACTCTGTGTGTGTGTGTCTGTGAGTGTGTACATAACATGTGATATTTAGATCCATCTTCCTTCTTGATCACAAGCAACAGAAACCACCAATACTATTTTACTTAAGCTGAAATACATTTGAAATATATCATATAACTTGCAGAGTTGATGGGAAAATTTGAAAACCAGGGTGAGAAGATGACAGACAGCAAGGTCATCCCTAGGTTTTGATATGTGTACAGAATAGTCATTGCTTACTGCTGCCGCCATCACTACTTCCTCTTTCATTCCTCTGATATGACTATCTCTGCCACTATCATTATCTGATTTTCCTTATCTCTCTAGTCTGTGCTTCACATGCTCAAGAGTCAAATTCCTAGGCCAAAGTCACGTGCACATGCCCTAATTGCTATAGGGTAGGGAGAAAAAAGGTCTCCTCTGTTTACACTTCCTTGGCAGGAGGCAGGACACTGCATACCCTCAATAGTAAACACAATGCCAATTACTCAAGAAAAGAAATGGAGGATGAATGTTGGACAGTCAAGAAATGATGAAGGTCTGCCACATTTTTCATACAGGTTGGCTTTCTCTTTGAATATTTTCACTTAGCTAGTGTACCAAAACAGTTCTACATTTCCACCAAATTAAGAGTCTGAGTAGTTTAATGGCCTTCATTTGCCATAATTTTCTCAAGAAAGATTATACAGTGCATGTACTTATTCTCATTCAGCAAATTTAAATTTGAGTGGCAATATATTCCAGCTAGTGTTATCCATGCCCTCAGTAATTTTATAGACTAGAGAGCCACTGTAAAAAATATTAAAGTTACAGTATGGTGAGGGTTCTACTAAATATCAAGTAAGTAGTATATGGACACCGAGAAAGAAACAGAAAATTCTGTGGGGCAAAGTCAGAAAACACTTTCACAGAGCAGGGAATATTTGAGCTAGGTCATGAAAGATGACCATGCAACAAAAAAGGAGAACATTCTTTGTTGAAGAGACAAGATAATGTCATCACAAAGCATTTTCAAAATGCCTGCTATATTTGTAAATAGGAAGATATCAGTTCACTAGGTGTATAAGAAGGCATGCAGGAGGATAGCAACAGATGAGTTCAAACAGGTAGAAAGGGGGGCCTGATTATAAATGCTGAGATCACCAAGGAGTTTGTCTACTACACTACAGGTGATAGGCAACTCACAAAAGTCTTTAAACAAGGAAGTGAGTTTTGGGGAAGATAATTTCAACAATGGGGAAGATTAATGGGAGTGGAGTCATGCAGGAAGACTGGGAAGGACAGTGGTGCGCAACCTTTTTGACGCCAGGGACCAGTTTTGTGGAAGACAATTTTTCCATTGACAGGGGTCAGGGCAGATGGTTTCAGGATGAAACTGTTCCACCTTAGGTCATCAGGCACTAGATTCTTATAAGTAGCTTGTAACCTAGATCCCTCACATGCACAGTTCACAATACAGTTCATGCTCCTGTGAGAGTCTAATGCTGTTGTTTATTTGACAGGAGGCAGAGCTCAGACAGTAATGCTTGTTTGCCAGCCACTCACCTCCTGCTGTGCGGCCCTGTTCCTAACAGGCCACAGGCTGGTACTGGTCCACAGCCTGGGAGTTGGGGACCCTGGGTTAGGATGCTACTATAATAAATGTGAAGTAAGGATAGGATATCCGAATATAAACGTTGATGTGTGTGTGGTGGGGGAGTGGTGTGTGTAGCTGAATTTGAGGTAGAGACAAAAAGTAATTAAACTGGAAGCAGAAATCTTAGAATGGGGAAAAGTAAGACATATTTGTTCACAAAGTATCTTTTAACATTTTCTGATTTCTGTGGAGTCACATTTTATTAATGCTGGTTGATGTTTATCTACCTAGAAAGAATGACAGAAATTTCAGGAACAAAGGTGACTGTGAACTAGGTACCAATATTTTTGTGGACAGTCTTCATGAAGTCAGCCAATAATGGAGATGAGTATGTGGAAAGGGTGGATTATTTGCACTTTTCGAAAAGAAGTTATTGGGCAAGCATGATGGCTCATGCCTGTAATCTCAACAGTTTGGAAGGTTGAAGTGGGAGGATCACTTGAGGCCAGGAGTTTGAGATCAACTTGGGCAACACAGCAAGATCCATCTTTACAATAATTTTTTTAAAAAATAGAAATTAGCTGGGTCTGATGGCTTTCACCTGTAGTTCTAGCTACTCTGGATGCTCGGGCAAGAGTATCACTTGAGCCTAGGAGATAGAGGCTTCAGTGAGCCATGATCATGCCACTGCACTCCAGCCTGGGCAACAGAGTGAGACCCTGTCTTAAAAACATTAAACAAATGAAAAGAAATGAAGCTATTGAGTGACAATGAAAGAAACTGATTTGTAAGTGGCCTTCAGGAAGCAGAAGGAGGCTACTTGTCTTTCCCCAGTGATTTTATGAATCCATTGAGGAGATCTGCAGAAGTGGTGTCACTGCTAGAGGAAACGAAGGCTTCACTTGCAAAGAGGAGTACTTTCTTAAAATTGAGAAATTTGGAAATATATCACAGAACTTGTAAAGCTGTGATGAAAGTTGGCCCATGAGTGTGTTTATAGAAGGTAGAAATAGATGGCATAAGACTCAGGAATGATGCAGGAGGTGATAAATGTTTTGGTTTAGAGTAGGAAGGAGAGTGAAACACAGCAGATCTTTAACAATAAAATTTTCACTCATTTGGAATTTTGAAAACTGTGTTTGAAAACCAGCTGTGTCATTTAAATTCTGGGCATTTGTTTCTTCGTTTGTAAAATTCAAGTTTGAACTAGGCTTCTTTGAACTAAATTCTTCTTGCCACCAGACAACATCCTTCTTCTTCATCACCTAGAGGAACATTGCCTGCCTGAAGCCTAAGGAAGTAGCCTTCCCTATGCCACACAGCAGACCCCTTAATGGTTCAATGAATTTCTCATTGACTTATACAGTACTTCAAAAGAAAACACTTATGCATCAGACATGATTTTAAGTCCAAGTTCTTTATTTATATGAGATTAAACAACTGGAAAACTGTACAAGAGAAATAGTCACCTGCTGATTGCAGACCTGTGAGTTTCTTGGAAAAACTCAGCAATTTTGCTCATCCAGGACTATCTTTTTGCCCGGTTCCTCTGATTCTGAAGGAAGTTGAAAAGATAGTTTTCCTTTGCCGTATCCAACATCCTTTTCTACAGTTGATTTAAGAAATGTCGGGGGCGGAGCAAGATGGCCGAATAGGAACAGCTCCAGTCTCCAACTCCCAGCGCGAGCGACACAGAAGACCGGTGATTTCTGCATTTTCAACTGAGGTACTGGGGTCATCTCACTAGGGAGTGCCGGACAAT
>NW_016803360.1:2970948-2982042 GCF_001698545.2 Rhinopithecus bieti
CTAAAAAAAAAAAAAAAAGACTGCTTTTATGCTACACGTGAAAATAATGTTTATTACATCTTGTGAATGAACCCATGACATAGTCATGTGGCTCCTATGTAATATCAATATGAAAACGTCAGATTAAAGGCTACTTTCTTTACAGTTATCAACTGATGTCACTAAATCCATCCAAATGAATGAGATGCAGTCAATGTGAATAAATCCTAAAAGCAGCTGAAAAAAAAAAAAAAAAAAAAGAAATGTCAATCTAACTTTTTATTGATACTAATATTGAAAATACATAAAATCCAATGACTGAGATAAATCTTACATATGTATCATATTTCTATAGATTTTTTTTGACCAACATTTTATTTTGAAAATTTTCATGCACATGGTAAGGTTGAAAGAATCATACAGTGAACACTACGTACTCGAAATATAGATTCTAAAATTAGGCCAAGTATAGTGGCTCATGCCTGTAATCCCAGGGATTAGGGAGGCTGAGGTGGGAGAATTGCCTGAGGACAGGAGTTTGAGACCAGCACAGGCAACATAGTGAGACCATGTCTCTACCAAAAAAAAAAAAAAAAAAAAAGTGGGCCTAGCACAGTGCTGCATGCCTGTACTTATAGCTACTCAGGAAGCTGAGGCAGGAGGATTGCTTGAGCCCGGGAGTTCAAGGTTACAGTGAAGTATTATAATCATGCCATTCCACTCCAGCCTGGGCAACAGAATGAGATCCTGTCTCAAAAAATAATAATAGTTAATGCCAGGTGCGGTGACTCATGCCTGTAATCCTAACACTTTAGGAGGCTGAGGCAGGCGAATCAGTTGAAGTCAGGCCAATATGGCAAAACCCCGTCTCTACTAAAAATACAAAAAATAGCTGGGTGTGGTGGCAGGTGCCTGCAATACCAGCTACTCGGGAGGTTTAGGCAGGAGAATCACTTGAACCTGAGAGGCAGAGGTTGCAGGGAGTTGAGATCATACAGCTGTACTCCAGCCTGTGTGACAGAGCAAGACTCTATGTCAATAATAATAATAATAATAATAATAATGATAAATTAACATGTGACTATATTTGCTTTATCACATATCTAGCCATCTGAACATATCAACCCATAAATCCATTTTATCTTTTAATATACTGCAAACCTCATTCCTATACACATGATCATGAATATCGTTAACTGGAGTTAAATACTGCTCTATTTCTTTTCAAGCTCAAATTTATCTACATTGAAATGCATAAATTATCACCCAGTGTAACATTCACTCACTGAATGTAATATTTAATTAACAAATACATACACCATTATAATACAAACTGCTATCAAGAATATTATCATCATCCCAGAAATTTTCTTTATGCCCCTTCCCAGTCAGACTCTGCCCCAAGCCCCAAAGGCAACCATTTTTCCTGTTTTATTTTCCCAAAAGATTAGGTATGTTTAAAAAAATCATATAAATGAATAATAGAGTATCCACTCTTTGGTGTAAACTTCTATTATGTGGCACAATCCTTTTTGGAGTCATCAGCGTTGTTGTGTGTATCAGTAATTTGTTCCATTTTTATGTTGAATAATATTTCATTGTTTAAATACACCACAGTTTTTGTATCATTTCTCCCATTTCATGGAAACCTAAGGTGTTTCTAGGTTTGGCTATTATGATAAAAACTTCTAGGAACATTTTTTTTTAGGTCTTTTTATGGACATGTAGTGTTGTTTATCTTGGATATGTACCTAACAGGGGAAAATGTGAAGGACTTTTGTATTTATTAAAAACTACCTGTTTTCTAAAAAGGTTATGCTAATTTACATTCCCAATAGCAACGCAGCAGACTTTCAGTTGTTCCACAAACTTTTTAATATTTGGTGTTGTCAATCTCTTTAATATAATACCATTTAATCTAAAACATGAGAACTTTGCCAATATATAGGTCCAGTTACCATGATCTCTCACCCACCATTTCTTCATTATAGTTGTCATATATATTCTATTTACAAACATAGGCAATGATGTGATTTTTGCCTTAAATATTAATATGCATTTAAAAGAATTTAAGAGGGAAAAAGTCTATTGACTTCAAGTGTACTTATACTTTCTTTTATCATCTCCAATTTTCTATTAATCACATATAGTGGATTTTTTTTTAATTCTAGATACTGTGTTACATTTTTCAGTTACAGAGTTTATATTCAATATTTTTTGTTGTTACTATTTCTTTTTTGGTACAATAATTTTGTGTATGTGTGTGTGTCCTTGAGTACAGTTTAAAAGCTGCTTGAAGATGCTTGTTTGCTTATTCCAACATCTGGTTGATCTCAGTACAGTCTCCATTGATTGCTTTTTCTCATAAGTATGAGTTACTTTGTATTGCTTTCTTATATGTCTAGGTTTTTTTTTTTTTTATTGCAACCTGGATGTCATGAATAGCATATTGTAGAAACTCTGGGTTTTGTTACGTTCCTCTGAAGAGCACTCACTCATTCTTTTTTGTTGTTGCATCAGTTGGTTAACTTGACTGGGCCCAAACTTTTCTTTCCTGTAGAGTGCACGACCTAAAATCTCTGTTCAGTTTTTCAGTCCTAGTTGGACTACTTGGAATCTGCCTAGGGCATGTGTAGGTATGGCATCACTGAGCAATTTGAATGGAGTTTATGCACAGATTGAGGCTCCCTTTCTGTGGCCCTCTCTTTACAGCTGCTGTGGCTATTTTTAGTTTTGTTGACTAGTTCTTCAATCCAGTAAAACTGTGGGTTTCTATTTGAGTTTTAGCCATCCAGTGCCTTTTCCTTCTAAGTATTCATAGCCCTCCTGGCTTACCTGTTGTTGGGTGCACTCCAGGTATCTGGTGTTTGCTGTGTGTATATATATACACACACACGTGTGTGTGTGTGTGTGTATATATATATACACACACACTAAATATATATAGGTGTATATATATTGGTGTATATATATGTGTGTGTGTATATATATTGGTGTATATATATATAGGCGTATATATATATTTGGTGTATATACACCAAATATATACACAGGATTTATAGCTGTTATCTATGGGAACTTTGCTCCGATAAAAGCTACTTCACAATTATTAAAAATAGAACCTCCATAAGTAGATTTTAAAATGCTTCTGCCATTTGAAACCAAAAAGTGGGATTTTGAGAATGTAGATCATCAAAATCATGCCAACATGTATGAACATACTACATTATTTGAGAAAGCAAATACAGTATAAATACATCCAAATAAAAACAGTGGAAATTTGGTGATTTTTTTCAAATGTTTGCCATATTGTAGCAGAATTTCAATTTTCACATGATATACACTTAGCCTTTTCTAGATATTCTGTTACCACATATATATATATATGCTATAGAACAGAATATATTATTCTATATATTATATGAATAGTCTAATCTCTAATAAAATATATAGTATAAACAGAATATTGTTTGATTTTTTGTTCAGACATTGTTCCTTATAACCAGAACTCCAACCAATTTAGTCTAGTGCTATGCAGAAAAAAAATGTCAATCATAGTTGTATGGATAATGATCACTGGCTTTTATGTCATTAACATTACAGGACCTTACATTGAGTTAAGAAGCTGTAAGTCAATACTCTCTAAAGGTTCATCAGTTATTTATAGTTCATTTACACTCCTAATATTTACATAATCTTAACCAAGTAACACATATTGAATATGGAAATAAATATTGCCCTGGTGCTTTTGAATGGGAATAAGTAGGCACAGCATAATAGATTTAACATATAATGAAAATGGGTTGCAATCTATAATAAGACATGCTGAAGATTCAATAAAAGCTCAGATATTGATTCATTCTTCAAACTGGTCATTAGCAACTAATTGGAGACCTTCACTGACCAATATGCTTAACTGATTTTTAAAAATAAACAGCAAAATAGCTGACGAAATTTCATAAAGCAACTGTTCCCTGACTATAAAACAAGGCAATTAAATTGTGCAAAGGTTAATTTTTGAGCACATAATCAACAACTGTAATAGAAACAAATCAAAGACAAGAATTGAAAGATCCTAAATGTAAATTTTATTAGTATCTTTAGTTTTATGGTTAGAAAACTCTATGAAGCAATAATGGATTGGTGAGGGATAAGTTACATATTTTATTAAAGAGTTAAATAAGCTTTGCCAAGGACCAGATTTTGGTTCTACTTTAGGCCCTGACAAGAAGTCTTGTAAGCTTTTTAAAGAGTTCTCTTGAAATCATAGTTATCAGTCTTACTAATTCATAACTTTGTACATATTGTTTATCTTCTCTGAGCTGCACTTCCTTCATTTATAAAGTGGAATTAATAAAATTTATACAATGGGTTATGTGGGAATCAAATAATATGAAGAATATAGAATAGCTTCAGAATCAATGTTTCTTCTACTCTGTAATCCCTTTGTAGCTGTATGATTTTGCTCTCTTTAATTATTTAATTATGTGGGATAATTGGGATATAATCCAATTCTATATTTTCTTTTTTTTTTTTTTTTTGAGACGGAGTCTCGCTCTGTCGCCCAGGCTGGAGTGCAGTGGCCGGATCTCAGCTCACTGCAAGCTCCGCCTCCCGGGTTTACGCCATTCTCCCGCCTCAGCCTCCCGAGTAGCTGGGACTACAGGCGCCCGCCACCTCGCCCGGCTAGTTTTTTGTATTTTTTAGTAAGACGAGGTTTCACCATGTTCGCCAGGATGGTCTCGATCTCCTGACCTCGTGATCCGCCCGTCTCGGCCTCCCAAAGTGCTGGGATTACAGGCTTGAGCCACCGCGCCCGGCCTATATTTTCTAAACATACAACATGAAGAAAATACTTTTTCCCTGGTCTGTTCTCTTCCTCCCATGATTGCTCAGGCCTGGGAAAGTACAGGTCTTGCCTGCTCCAATCAGCTCTTTCAAGGCTCACCAAAGCAGGGCACAGGGAGTCTTACCCATACCTGCAAAACAGGACTGAGGCCATGGTCAGGGTCAAAACTAGTCAGTGCTGAGGGAGGCAGCAAAAATTCAAGAGAAAAACTGACAATGCCTTGGTGAAGTTTTAGAAATGTTAGCACCTGCCTGTGATGACTTTTGTGTAAGTACACTGGCTGTCTTTGAAGGGGGCAGATGGAGCTAGACTACTTAAACTCATCATATAAGCCAGCAAGAGAAGTATAATTTTACAGATTCCCAGCATGTCTCTTCGTTCTTACTACCTATTTTTCTATACTGTAAATTAAATTTTAAAGAACTGGAGAAAAATCCACTAAAACAAATTACTAACAGTGACAAATAAACAGTGGTTTGTGTTAATATGTAAGTGCGCCATTGTATTAGTTCATTCTCATGCTGCTAATAAAGACATACCCGAGACTGGAGAATTTATAGAGAAAAATAGATTTAATAGACTCACATTTCCACATGGCTGGGGAGGCCTCACAATCATGGTGGAAGGCAAAGAAGTAGCAAAGGCAGGTCTTCTTACATGGTGGCAGGCAAGAGAGCATGTGCAGGGGCACGGCCCTTTATAAAATTGCCAGATATCATGAGACTTATTTACTAGCATGAGAACAGCATGAGAAAACCCTGCCCCCATGATTCAAATATCTCCCATCGTGTCCCTCCCACAACACATGGGGATTATGGAAGCTACAATTCAAGATGAGATTTGGGTAGGGACACAGCCAAACCGTATCAACCATTATGTATATTCAGTGTGTAACCTATCTGTATCTGTATATATATCTGCATCTATATCCAGAAAATTACATAATCTTGTATGTTGAACAATTACAGATTCAAGTACTCTGACTCACTCATCATTCACATAAGCTTTCAGCATAGAGACCATACTCATATGCCATTTCCTCTGCCTGGTATGTTTGGTTTTACTTTCTTCATTTTCCCTAACAGATAAACTTCTATTTCTCCTTGAAAATTCAGCTCAAGATTACTTCACATGATAAGCCCATCTTAGCAATAGTTTTATTCTCAGATCCTTTACTGTCTGGCATGATATGTGCTCGAAACATATTTGATGAAAGAATAGTTGTACAGTTAAATGCAAAATGGTGATGAATGACAAAAGAGACAGATATACAGACAAACTTTATTTATTTAATCATATATCATTTATTTACCTAGAAAATAAAATGTCTAAGATAGATAACGGCGTGCAGACCATCTAATTATTTTTAAATTCGATGGTCTGATAAACTTCACAAAATTGTTAACCTGATAAACTTCACAAAATTGTTAGACAGTTTTCACTAAGCCTTATATCATGGAAAAGATAAAAGAAAAAAGGTAAAACTTTTATATGGTACTCTACTTTTTATAAAACATTACATTTTCTAATGAAATAAATAATACTTTATGAATGTTTAATATTTCTGTAACCAAATATTACATTAGCTTTCCTTACATCACATTGACAGACTGTTTCATCGTGTTGGGGCCAGAGAGCACAGAGATGAGGGGGGGAATAAATTTATCAGGAACAATAAATAAGATAGAGATTAAGTGAAAAAGTAGGTACCTTTGGCAAATCAGGAAAAATTGGGAACCTCAACTTTCACCTGGAGAAAAACACAAGGCAGGAGGCCAAATGAGAGCTGGGGGGCACTACTTTGGAGGAGCAGAATCAAGGGATTTTAAAGATGTATGTATGGGGAGGAGAAAAGAAAGAACAGATTGTTTGGGTGCAGCTCTTTGGGAGATCTTAAGCATGACTGAGACAAGAACTGAGCTGTCACTTGATCTTTTGAATTCATTTTCCTGTGGAATTTTTTACAGTGATTACAATAAAGATTTAAACTATTTATAATTGCCATTTTTACTGTACTATTATCTTTAAAGAAATCATAATAATCAATACATACAAGTCTAATAATCAAATATTATAAAAATTTTCCTAATTTACTTTCTTTTTTAATTTTTTGTTTCTTTCAATTCCAAGGCCAACCAGGTCCACAAGGTAGCACTAGATCTATGTTGGTTTCATACAACATTGTAGATGCCATTTAGTGGAGTGATTAAGAGGATAGACTCTGGAGCCAGATTGCTTTGGTTCAAATCATAGCTCTGCTACTTGCTAGCTGTAATCATGCGCAAGTTACTTAACACCTCTGTGCCTTCTTAATAAAATAGAGATAATAGTGGTATGAAGCTCATGTGGATGTTTCGTGTAGCAAATCAGTTCATGCAGAAAAATAATGTAGGAACAGTGTCTGACAATAGTGCCTGGCACATTGCAAACATTCAACGATGCTGGCTATTATGATTATAATTATTATTATTATATGCAGATGATACAGACAAACATTTATGAGTCCAATATTTATAATCTAATTATTCATTTATTTTACAAATACATTGAGTGCCTACTCTGTCCCTACTATGTGCCAAGCTTTGAGGATAAGGCAGAAAACACAAATTCAAGATCTAGGGATCTCAGTAAAATATCAAGTCATGAGATTAAGTCAGGAAAGTTATTTCTCTTCTTTCTTTCTTTCTTTCTTTCTTTCTTTCTTTCTTTCTTTCTTTCTTTCTTCCTTCCTTCCTTCCTTCCTTCCTTCCTTCCTTCCTTCCTTCCTTCCTTCCTTCCTTCCTTCTTTTTTTCCTTCTTTCTTTCTTTCTTTCTTTCTTTCTTTCTTTCTTTCTTCCTTCCTTCCTTCCTTCCTTCCTTCCTTCCTTCCTTCCTTCCTTCCTTCCTTCCCTCCCTCTTTCTTTCCTTCCTTCCCTTCCTTCCTCCCTTCCTTCTCTCTCTCTCTCTCTCTTTCTGTCTTTCTTGACAGAGTCTTCCTCTGTCTCCCAGTCTCGAGTGCAGTGATGTGATCTCGGCTTACTGCAACCTCCATCTCCGGGACTCAAGCAATTCTCCTGCCTCAGCTTTCTGAGTAGCTGGGATTACAGGCGCCCACCAACACGCCCTGCTAATTTTTGTACTTTTAGTAGAGACNCTTCCTTCCTTCCCTCCCTCTTTCTTTCCTTCCTTCCCTTCCTTCCTCCCTTCCTTCTCTCTCTCTCTCTCTCTTTCTGTCTTTCTTGACAGAGTCTTCCTCTGTCTCCCAGTCTGGAGTGCAGTGATGTGATCTCGGCTTACTGCAACCTCCATCTCCGGGACTCAAGCAATTCTCCTGCCTCAGCTTTCTGAGTAGCTGGGATTACAGGCGCCCACCAACACGCCCTGCTAATTTTTGTACTTTTAGTAGAGACAGGGTTTCACCATGTTGGCCAGGCTGGTCTTGAACTCCTCACCTCAAGTGATCCACCCACCTCAGCCTCCCAAAGTGCTGGGATTACAGGTGTGAGTCACCATGCCCAGTGAAGAATGACTTTCTATCAGAAGCTGAATTGATATAGACCTACTTGGCACATATATAGAGCTGAAACAACCTAGATGGTCAGCATATTTTCTCCACAGAGTCAAATTATCTGTAAACTCAAATGTACCTTCTCCAAGAACAGATTTTTCAGTTAAAGAGTGGCTTTTGATGAGTGACTTTGCTATACTGTTATTGAAAAAGGGTCTATGATATGTAAATGCTAGACATGTATGAAGCACAACTGACATTAAGTTACAGGAAGAAAAGAGACTGAATTTGGTTCTCAGAGGGAATAAAAAAAAATCTCCCCAGCCCTACACTTAGATGGACGTCTGAGATTGTATCTATGAAAGTCAAAAACTTCTATTATATCTAAGACATAATTACTGGTGTATGATCATGGACTACTATAATGGCTTGTTTCTGGCAATATACTGCTTTATAATATTGCTGGATAGCATGGAAAGCAGTAAAAAATGGTTTTCCAAAATAAACATTCTCTATCTTCTCTAGTCTGGGGATAAAGAAGTTTTAATAATTATTTACACCAAAGGATAACTGGAGCATGAAATGACCATAAAAATATATTTGCATAGTTGTGAGGAAACATTAACGTGCAATTATGTCTTAATACTAGATATAAAATATATGAAATGGAAGATGGAAGATTTAGTGAGATCTTTTACCAATAACTTCAACAGAATATTTGTTTTTTAGAATGTGTCCTAGAGACAGGACCTTCTTTCTAGCTAAATAATAGAGATGAAAAATTAAAAAGAGCCTTAAAATCCATAATTAAGACCCAGAAAGAAAGGTAATATTCTTTTGATAACACATAGTATTTATGTAGTATACTGAATTGTCAGGTATTTATCATTAATTATCTCATGTTGAGTTACTTTAATGCTCTGAAAAATATTTTATCTCAATTGTTTTTAAAATGCATCAAAATCATAACTTTGTTTCTGGTCTACACACCTTCATTTGTCCATCTTTTTCAGGTTTATTCCCTGCTGTCCTGAATCTTGCTTCTAATGCTCTTATCACAACCAATGCAACATGTGGAGAAAAGGGACCTGAAATGTACTGCAAATTGGTGGAACATGTCCCTGGGCAGCCTGTGAGGAACCCCCAGTGTCGAATCTGCAATCAAAACAGCAGCAATCCAAACCGTATGTATTTTAGTGTATATTTGTGTGGCAGTGGGTAGGATCTATAATTGTGAGATGTTGAGGTCAAGTTGCATTAAATTCAAGGGTTTGTAATCCTAAGAATTCCTAGAATTCTTTCCACTAAGAGCTTCTTCCTGGCCCCTCTCTGTCATTCAGCAAACATTATTAGACTTCCTTCTATGTACTAAGTATGGTGATTGGAGATGATTCGCCAGCTGAAGGCCCGGGGCAGTCATTGGGTTTACTAACTCCAGATACCAGAGTGGTTTCTGAGGACGTGGTTATTAACTCAGGCTATCGTCATTCATTGGTAATTTATGTGCCAGGTGTTATACCTGAGATCCAGGAGGAGTAAGGTAGGGTCTGGTCTTTGAGCTACTGATATATAGTGTGGTAAGTACAAAGGGAAGAATGAGCACAGGGTTCTGCAGAATAGAGAGGATGGCCACAAAGTCAGTCTTGGTGTAAGTAAAGGCTTGCTAGAAGGAGTGATATCCAAGCTGATAACCAAGGACATGAGATAAACAACGGTATGAGATAAACAGGTAAAGAGGTGAGGGAGGGGAAGAGGAGAAGTCATGCCAGGAAGATAAATCAAAATTAGACAGAAAATCCTAGTTACTCAGGGAGCTACAAGTAGTTAGGAATGACTAGAACTGAAAGTGCCAAAGGGCAGAGAGTAGAGATGAGACTAGAGCAGAAGGCTCGAGCTGGATTATGAAGGTATTTAACACCACAGGAGAGGTGATTTAGGGAGAGGCACCATGCGAAGCCCTCTTTCCGGCCTCTATGAGCCACAATGATACCTCAGACTTATTGATGTATTTATTCAACAGGCCTTTGAATGCCTCCTATTAGCAATGCATTGTATTGGAGCATAATGTTACATTACACATAACCCCTGATTCAGAGGACCTAGAGGGGAAATAGAGGCAAAAGAAAAGTAAATTTGGTGATAAAGGAACATGAATGCTCCATGTAGATGCTCAGGTCATCTAAAGATTCCTGATTAAGAAATCTTTATATCTATATATCTCTATCTCCATCTGTATCTATCTTTCTGACATGCCTTCTTCTCTTCTCCTCCCTCACCTCTCTCTCTCTCTATATATATATAAATATAATATGCATAATATAATATAGAAGGTGGATATATACTTATATGTAATCTACTTAAAGGTAAATATGTATCTTATTTATATTATTTTATTTATATTATTTTAATAAACAGATATATTATTTTGTTATTATTTTGTTTTTGAGGCAGAGTCTCACTCTGTCACCCAGGCTGGAGTGCAGTGATGCGATCTCAGCTCACTGCAACCGCCACCTCCTGGGTTCAAGCGATTCTCCTGCCTCAGCCTCCTGAGTAGCTGGGATTACAGGCACGTGACACCATGCCTGGCTATTTTTTTTGTATTTTAAGTAGAGGTGGGGTTTTGCCATGTTGGCCAGGCTGGTCTCAAACTCCTGACCTCAAGTGATCCACCCACCTCAGCATCCCAATAGATATATTTTTTGTTAATATTATTTTATATATAATATATAAAAAGGTGTGTGTGTGTGTGTGTGTATATATATATATATTTTTTTAT
>NW_016803360.1:2984791-2993254 GCF_001698545.2 Rhinopithecus bieti
TGTGTAGATGTGTGTCTAGGATGGGCTGTGCAGACAGGGAGGATTAGAGAGATAAAATATGTAAAACCATAAGTGTGTGTATATGTATGCAGGTATATAAATATACTTATGTATTTATTAAATGTTTAATTTGACATGAAATATATGATATGTTATATAATATACTTATATAATTATATTAAATAAATTTATATAAATAATATATGTACATATATAAGTATAAATATTATGTATATATAATAATATATACATATGTGTATATAATATTTACACCAGAAAGGCAAGAAATAAGAAAATGTATCCAATCATAAAAATGGGATGGAGGAATGATACAAAGATTGGGGTAGAAAATAATTGGGTTCTCCACTCAATTATTTTTATTCTTGGTTGGAAAAATGGATGAGATGCATTTGTCAAATTGAGTCCAAGAGCTATTCTGTCTCTCACCCTCTTGAAAGTTCTGCATTCAGAGTATCTTTTATCTCGTGGAAGATATATCTATTCAGCCAATACTATCCATGTTTTCACACTGAAACCAAAAATGAATAAATGATTTCAGTAAAGCAAGATGTATGTAAGTTATGATTTGTATTTCCCCATTTTTATTTATCTGTAGTGTTTTTTAAACCCATCACAGTCTGGATTTACTTTACATTATTAGTGTTAATTATTATTATTATTATTATTATTATTATTATTTTTTGAGATGGAGTCTCACTCTGTTGCCCAGGCTGGAGTGCAGTGGTGTGATCTCAGTTCACTGCAACCTCCGCCTCCTAGGTTCAAGTGATTCTCAAGTCTCAGCCTCCTGAGTAGCTGGGACTACAGGCATGTGCTACCGCATCTGGCTAATTTTTTGTATTTTTAGTAGAGATGGAGTTTCACCATGTTGGCCAGGCTGGTCTTGAACTCCCGACCTCACGTGATCTGCCTGCCTTGGCCTCCCAAAGTGCTGGGATCACAGGCGTGAGCCACCATGCCCAGCCTGCATGATTTTTTTAAATGACCAGATTCATTCCACATTTCCAGATGATGCTTTAGTACTAGAAATTTAGAAAGAATAAAACCCCACAGGAATAAAAATCTAGCAATCAACTGCATGAATATATGTTAGTAAAAGTTGGATCAACAGGTGATAAAATTCCACAAATTCAGTGAACTCTGAGAATAAATATGGAAGGTCCGCAGTTAATTACCCTGCAAAGAAAACGAACGTTGAACTTTCTGACTGTTAATAGACTTTGCTTCCCAATTAAAAACTAGCAGTTTGAAAGGTTTACCTCATCAATGATTCCCTATCCAGTTTTCAGATGCAGTTAGCCCTTGGATTGATTTGCGTATTTATCCTTGTTGAGGATGTTATACATTTCTATCTCCTTTTAAATAAGGGAACTATGCCAACAATTCATCAGTATTTGCAAATTAATTATGATTAAACTTTCATAATAGGGATTATGGTTAATTGTTGATTCATCTCCCAGTCCTCCTTTTCGTGACTAATTCTCTTATCAATTTGACCTGAGGTGGCAGATATCAAAATTTCCAATTAGACAACTTCTCTCACAATTACCTAAGAGCCATGAATTTGATTTAGAAATGGCGTTGTACATGTGTGTTTTTCTATCACGTATTAAACCCACAATCTGTAAAAAAGATTTAGGCGGATGTTTGGGAAATGTTTTCTGTGATATTTGTTTTTCTTCAAAGGCAGTGCCAACAATATTTCATTTATGGTTTGGATTCCCAACATGCTAATTTCAGCACCCCTTTATGTCACCAGGGTCATTTGTTTGGTATTTAGTTATGCTTCTGGTATTTGCTGTCATCATAGAGACCTGACATCTTCCCTAGCTTCAAAAGAACAATTTAGCTAACGCTAACATTTAAATATATTCAGAAATTTTGCTTTTCATTAATAAGACAGGAAGCCTCATCTCTATGGACTGCTAACATGATGATTTGGTGGAAAGTAAAGTCCAGCCAGCTGTTAAGTTGAATTTAAAAATTTACCAATAACAATGGAATATTTTTGCCCTGTCCTGTACAGTCATATTAAGATTTGCAATATGAATATCCATATCTAGAAAAGGACTATCATACCATAAATAGCTCAAAACATAGCCTGTATGTTTTCAGTAAATATTATGGCAGTTTATTATATATCAATTATAAACTAATATATAATACAAATCTTCACAAATCTGAAAATGCCAAATTTAGTGAATATTCAGCTTTTTTATTTTTAAGTGGAGTCTCACTCTGTCACCCAGGCTGGAGTGCAATGGCGTGATCTCAGCTCACTACAATCTCTACCTCCCGGGTTCAAGTGATTTTCCTGTTTCAGCCTCCCAAGTAGCTGGGAATACAGGCGCCTGCCACCACGGCCATGCTAATTTTTTTTTTCTTACAGATGGGATTTCATTGTGTTGACCAGGCTGGTCTTGAACTCCTGACCTCAGGTGATCTGCCCACCTCAGCCTCCCAAAATGCTGGGATTAACGGCGTGAGGCACTGCACCTGGCCAATATTCTGCTTTTAATAAAATTTTTCTTTTCAAGATGATTTTACTTTCTAACAGATTCCTATTGCATTGAGGACTCAGTTTTGCTTTATTTTTGTTGTTTTTTCAAATGTTTTACCAAGTGCAACTTGTCTCTAATTAAGATTTAGAACAGTGTACATTTTGAACAGATATATCATTTATTTTATGTATATACATAATAATGGTTAGAATGTTCATAGTTACACTGTTCATCAGTAACTCTGTGAATAAAGGGTTCACATCCAAGATGTTTTCACTGGTCCATGGCAAAGTAAGAAAATGAGAACAACTTTCCACATTTTTCATAAAAATAGAAAGGATGCAATTTAAATAATTGTCCTCCATTTTGATCTTATGGTTTTTAAAAACTATTGATGGTTTTTAAATGCCCTTTGTTTCATAAAATAATAATGATGTTTCATTAAATGATAGAAGTATATTGGAGGTTATTATTACTTGGAAAAACTAAAAGCTAGAACTCCTATATCAGTTTCACAAATCTGTCACACATTTATTTTTAACTTCACATTTTTTTTTTTCTGAAAATTATGAGTCTGGAAACCACTGCTGTGAGCAGAATTTTGTTATTCCTAGATCAGAGATGACACATAGTGTTGAAGTGATTTTTCTGTGGTCAATTATGTACTAAGTGGTGGAGCCAGGAGGAATATCTAGCTACCCATGTGCTGGCACCTCATGGTCCCCCTCTCTTTCATCACCATTATTATTAGAATACATGGCCAGATTGCAATATTAGGTAGGAAAATTGAGAGTCCATGTTTGTTCCTCATAGCGATGTGATTTGTTCATTATGTCAGGTATTCCTTCCAATTTAAACAGGATTGTGTTCTAATCTAAAAGGTCATTCATAAGCCACTCATTTGAAACATCTTCCCAGATAATTAGTTTTATGAAATTCTCAAGACTGACACCCCAAAGCATCCTTAATCTATAATAAACACAGGAGTACAGGGAAGCTCACCTCCACTTTGTTTACATTTCTATGGGCAAATGTGCTGACTTTCCAGTGAGATGTGTGGAACTTAAGTGCCCTTACTGTAGCCTTGGGAATAGAAACAGGATCACCAACAATCTCCACCCCTTCTATCTTCACCCACACGTGAGCAAGGCCTGTTTAGAGAGGGAGAAAGAAAAAGACCTTATATTACTTGGAAAATGAGAAGCAAAGATTTTAGACAAGAACCAATGACTGGGAACCAAAATGCAATGAGTGCTTGGCAACCCAGGAGTAGTGGCTGCTGTTGTGAGACATGGGAGCTAAAACGGGAGGAGATGAGAAACTGAGCTTTAAGGGTTTTAAGAAGGAAGGGAGCTGCAGCAAAGATCACAGGTCTGTGGGGTTGCCACGCCTCCTATTTTCTTTTTCTAATATCCCTTTTGATTTTCACAATTGGTCCTGTTCTCATATGTCTGGAGTGAAAGTAAGGGAAGATCTGTGGTTTTTTGGTAGGATGGAGTTTCATGTGCCATTGTCTCCTTCCTTGCCATTATTGTGAAGATTCCTCCACTAGAGTTACTGATGATGGCAACAGACAAATGCCAGATGGGAGGTTTGGGTTATCGTTCATATTATTAAATAGCGGTAGAAAATTGGCAAGTTAAAGACTCGCTGCAAAAAGCTTCTGTAAGGGCCAAGGGAGAACTTCCCTTTTGCCCTCTGAAGGTTTGCTGAAAAATCAACTGAAAAAAGTTAGCTTGGTAGGTGAAAGGCATACGAAGTGTGTTTTAAAATGCATAGCATGGAATAATCACAGGAGGATGATTACCCAATAACCCCATGGGGGCATAGATGTAGACATACCCTTCTTCACAGGGGAGGGGAGATGGGGAAAATATGGCAATTTGGCAAATAGTAAATGATTTTTAGGGGAATTCAAGAACATACAACTGCCTGGGACAAAGTCTGTTGGGCCCACAGAGCAGACAGTGGTTTGTAACAAAAGTTTGTTCAGGTGTGTTGACAAACTTCAGTCCCTCTTCATGTGAAATGAGTTAAATTAATGAAAATTTAGCAAAAGGGCCAGAGGAAACTTTTCTTTTTGGTGAGATCAGACTGTAAGTAGATAAGGGAGTACCAGAGTAAAACTTATTTCGGCATTTGCTGGTCTCCAAGGGCCTTTAATTTAAAATCATCAGCATACCAGGATGCTATATTTTTGGGTATGGGTTTCTGAGCCTCAATATCTCATAAAATGAATTTAACAGTGTTTTATATTAAAACCAGATACATATTGGACTCCTCAAGTCTTGATAATAATGAATATGTCAGAAGGGCAAGTGTTCAAGTATCTTTCAACCACAAGTCAGGATTTTATGTTTCTGTTAACAAAGTTGATGGCATACTAGAGCTGTCTCAAGAGTTAGTTGTTGCTTTTTTGAATGATTGACAGGTCAATTAGATTTTAATATTATATCTTTACACTTAATTTCTGTAGTTACCTTTAAAGTTGTGCATTTTGGTTGATGGCCAGAGTGCTGACCAGCTCATTCCCCTGCAGCCTAAGCATTTAAACATTTTCTGCTACCTTGTATGGTTGCTATGAGACAGCTGTCATTGAAGAAATTCTGTTGAAAATCTGAATTACTCTCTTTTTGTATTATTTTAATGTTTGATATTCACATGGTGATTGTTTTAACAGTTTTTTTTTTTGTTTTTTACTTTAAAGAAAAAGCTATAAATTAGTTATATGATCTTTTCTTCCTCCTTTCACATGATGCTGCTAACTCAATAGAGAGACACCCGATTACAAATGCTATTGATGGAAAGAACACTTGGTGGCAGAGTCCCAGTATTAAGAATGGAATCGAATACCATTACGTGACAATTACACTGGATTTACAGCAGGTATAGTTCCTCTTTTCTTGTCATTTCCACTTTTGAAACTGCATTTTACATTTGCTGTTTGTTCAGTTAGTAGTTTGTGAGTGAAAGGATACTCTTTCTTATCACTCTCCATTGTTTTCTTGATAAGACGAACAAAGGGTCCTATTCATATGGCATATTGTTATTTAGAGGTATTTGGCATTTAATTCTAAAGCACAACTCAAATGGAAGCATGTGAAGAGCTTAGAAATGAATTAGGAGCTGACTCTGTTTTAGCTAGCTGGACTTAATGATGAAAATATGGATCAATAAAATTTTACATAACAAAAATATAATAGTATCATTTTTAACTTTTAAAATAATACAACGCTCCCACTGTGCTGATGGTGTGTGCACTTGAAGGTTCTTGGATAACAAGGCTCTTGAGCAAATTGCCTCTCATTACTGAGAGTTGAGAAAGCTGTGACAGTTGATTTCAAATTAAACTTGGGTGACTAAATGAGGCAACAAGCCTTGTAGTTATACAAAATTGATGCCGGAAGTTGTTCAAGTTTGTCTTGCATAGGCCTGGGTGCCTTCTATGCTTAATTTCTTTCTTCCTTCTCTTCACAATATTCAGGTCAGGCTGAAGTTATTAATCAGGAATCACCAGCACCTCAAATTATTTAGGCTTGCAATTAGGATGGAGAGTGGACAAATGCCACATTCCATCCTATTTGTATGCCTAAATAATGTGCAGGGGTGATGGTCAGGATAGTTAATGACAGACACCATACACTGTAAAGGTCATGGTTTTTATAAGTTGTCAGTGTGTGGGGAAGCCACAGCCAGTGGGCTAGATCAGCACAAGACATTTTCCTAATGAAGGCCATTTGCCACCAGCATGAGTACAGTCTCCCTCCTCCAGTGTCTAGGTTCATTTTGGTGAGGGCTGCATATATTCAAGAGCCACAAAAAGCTGGCTGGAGCAAACAAGCTGGCGGGTTACATGGTAGACCTGCCTTCCAACCATATGGGACTCTTCGGGATATGAGGAACTGGTGGCAGCAGGGGCTCAGTGTTGCAGCTTAAATCACCAACTGGCATGGACTTATTTCTACCCTCACTAGTATATAGCAGCTGAATGTCAGTCCTGAGTTAATAATATTTCTCAGGAAGTCTCAGAACACTATCAGAGAATGGCAAGGCAAGCGACCACACTGATCAATCATGCTTTAGGAAAATTAATCCTGTGCATGAATCCCCTGGGGATCTTAGCCTTAAAACGGACTGCATACCGCTCCTGATAAAGACAACTTGGTCCTTTATTGGTCACAGGAGTTCTCCCCCTTCATGTGATCATTGAAAGTCTAGTCTCCCAATCAAGAGTGAGTCTGCTGTGCATTGACTCAGGTCATCTCCTGGGACAGGCAATCAATAAATAGTGATGCTTTATTGTTCTGGTTTACTTTCCATTTATTCTTTTAGATTGCACATAGAACAATGGAGTCAATTTTTAATATAATTTGCACAAATCACTTATACTACTCTTTGAGCTCAACAGCAATATTATTTACCTGTTATCAAACATGGCAGCATTTTTTGCCTCCTAATTTACAATTGGATGGTGCAACCACAAGTTTTTGCTAAATCATTTCTATCTAACTTGCCTGTTTTTATCAATTCAGCAAGTCAAACAGTTTACCTGAAAGCCTGTTTTTCAGTGATGTCATTGATATTTTCCTAAATTTGCTTTGCATACTCACTCATCCATTCCCACACAGTGGCTCAAAAATTATGTGGATTTGTCTTTCTGTTTTCTCTTCTTCCCATTTAGTTTAATGGAGGTAAGATGAGTGAATATGGCAAGACATATTTTATGCTTCATTCATCATAACAAAGTGCCAGAAATCTGTATATAACCCAGGTCTACTGGACTCCAAAGTCTGAAATTCACCAAGTGGAATTGGTACAGAGGATACGTGTTCAAATTCTCCCATATTCCAGGATGGTGTCCATCCATATCCTTATTTATTCCAGCTTTCTATTTCCTGAAAATCAACCTACTGTGTGTGTAAAAGAAGGGGAATTCAAGTAATCTATAAAATGTAATAAACCCTTATTTCTACTTGACTCAAGATTTAAATTTAGTCAGTTATTTAATGATGTGAAAAGTTAAACAGTTTTTGTAATCAAGTTTCGTGATGGAGCTTCTCAGACAAGAAAGAGCTTCAGACTTCTCATTTGGCCTCAGGCTTTGGAATAACAAGCTGTGAGACATATTTATAATACTTATTCAGCTACGGATGGTATATTGTACTGCACTGGCAACAGAGAAAATGTGGACATTCTTATTATGTAACTCCACACAATAATCCTGAATAAGCCAGCTAATATTAATATTCCTATTGCATAGTTGAAGAACAGTGTGCTTTAGAAAAGTTCAGTGACTTGGCCTTCTTTCTAAAGCTTATTATGGGCAGGGCTGGGACAACACGAATAGTCTGGATCCAGACCCAAAGTACACTAGTCTTTTCTAAGGGGAATCTGAAGACATAATCCTAGGGAGCTCAGGATAATTTTTTATATATATTTTCAAGTGCTCCAAATATAGTTCAGGTTCAAGAAATATTGCACTATCTTCTCCTGGCTTCTATGGGATGATATAGCCAACAACCTGTTTTGTTATAAAGCAGGGGACTAGAACTCTCATTTTCTAGTATTCTCTAGTGTGCCTCTAAAATGGCAAAGCTTCTGTCTTTTCTACCTACAGCATGAAGGATTAATAGGTTATTCAAAATAAGATGAACTATTATCCACTGGGAGTAAAGGGCAGTAAAGTTATAATGAATAGGTAAATATCACTAAATGTTTGTTTGTCATTGATTCAGCAAGAGGCTTGACCATTTATTAGCTTTTCTTCTTATTTTGAGGTGTATAAGTTTCAACAAGTGCCAGTATTGTTGTTGATGAATGCTTGGCTCCTCTATGACACATTTTTATAAATTAGTATCTGAAACATAACAGGAACTATTGCATTTATTTGATTAAATCACCATAGATTACAGTGGGCTTTTTTTTTTTTTTTTTTTTTTTT
>NW_016803360.1:2993620-3000646 GCF_001698545.2 Rhinopithecus bieti
CAAAAAACGAGCCGGGCGAGGTGGCTGGCGCCTGTAGTCCCAGCTACTCGGGAGGCTGAGGCAGGAGAATGGCGTGAACCCAGGAGGCGGAGCTTGCAGTGAGCTGAGATCCGGCCACTGCACTCCAGCCCAGGCGACAGAGCGAGATTCCGTCTCAAAAAAAAAGAAAAGAAAAGAAAATAGCAATGTGTTTGGAAGAAAGTAGTTACTTATTTTATAAGTAGATTGTTCTTAGATACGTATTACTAAGGGATTATTAACTTTTCTCAATTCTATTTACTCATAGCATATTTTGAGCAAGTGACTTAATCATGCTGTGCCTCAACTTCTAGATTAGCAGAATAAATATTACAATATCTTGGCAAGAAAATTAAAATCATGATAATAGCAATATAGCAACTAAATTCCATCTCACAATTACAGCTATTAAAATGACCTAGAGTCAGCATGAACTTAAAGAAAAGCTTAACTGTTCCAGTGATGTGTATATAAAAATGCAATATAATCATGAACAAAAAATACAACAATTTAAAAGAGACAGTAATAGGGACTCAAATATTAATAAGATGTCCAAAACATTCTGTTTTAGTATTTTTCCTACCAGATTTCACCAGCATGTGTCATTATGTCTGATTTTATTTATTTCTTTTAAAATCTGGCCATTGTCTCCATCGTGCCCTTTGATTTGTTTCAGAAGAAAGCTGATTGGCAGGTGGGGTAAAACGGACGGGCAGCTTTTCAGTAGGCTTTTCCAACATATATTGTGGTCATACTCACTCCTGGCTAATCCAGGAATGCCATTAATTAGTTAAGCTCATGTCTTAACTAGGAGTCTTCTTCTCTTCAATAAACAATTCACTTCTCTTCCTGGTGTATCCCTCAAAACTAAGAATGCATTTATCAAACAAGATTATCTTACAAATACAGAGATCACACACCACATATTCTTAACCTAAATATTTTATTCACTGACCTTGCAGAGAAAAATTTGGTGAGATGGGTTAACACTTTTAACTAGAAGTTATGTTTTAGGAGGAGGATAAACTAGTATTTCTATGAAAATATTACTATACTTTTAGAATCCATGTGAATAGTATAAAATGATTTTTTTCTAAAGCCTAGAATCATTGATGTAAAGGTTAAACATTTCTGCAATAATAAAACATAAAATTCATGGTGATACTTTATATATTCAAGTTTTAAGAATCATTTAAACATATTAAAGGTGATCCAATTTTCAGTCTTGAAGGAAGGTCATTATTCTTTCATATCAAATTCTTTCTTCATGCTCTTTTTACTGATTCCTGATTACTGATTAAAGGATGTGTTGTACAAGGAGGGAATTTTGGAAAATTCACAATTACATGGAAATTAAGCAACATACTCCCAAACAATCAATGGATTAAGAAAAAATTAAAAGAGAAATTTAAAAATAACTTGAGACAAATGAGAATGGACACACTAACACTGATGAGAAGAAGCAAAAGCAGTTCTAAGAAGAAAGTCTATAGTAATAAATACCTACATCAAAAAGAAGAAAGATCTAAAATTAACAACCTAAGGTTACACTTCAAGAAACCAAAAAAAAAAAAAAAAAAAAAAAAAAGAAAAGAAAAAGGAACAAACTAGGCCTAGAAGTAGCAGAAAGAAGGAAATAATAAAGGTCTGGTTAGAAATAAATGAAATAGAGACTAGGGAAATACAATGGAAGAGATTAGCAAAACTGTCACTTGGGTTTTGGAAGAGATAAGCAAAATTGACAAAACTTTAGCTAAACTTACTAAGAAAAAAAGAGAGAAACTCAAATAAGATCAGAATTGAAAGAGGAGACATTACTACTGATACTTCAGAAATACGAAGGATCATAAGTGACTACTCTCAACAATTATATGCCAACAAACTGGATAACCTAGAAAAAAATGGACAAATTCCTAGACACATAACCTACCAACACTGAATCATGAAGAAATAGATAATATGAGCAGACCAAGAGTAACGAGATTGAATCGGTAATAAGAAATACCCCATCAAAGAAAAGTCCAGAACCTGATGGTTTTACTGCTGAATTCTACCAAACATTTAAGGAACTAATACCAATCCTTCTCAAAATCCTCCAAATAACTGAAGATGAGGGAATACTTCCAAACTTATTTTATGAGGCCAGCCATTAGATACCAAAGCCAAAGACACTACAAGAAAAGGACATTACAGATCAATATTTTTGATGTACATAGATGCAAAACTCCTCAACAAAATACTAACAAACCAAATTGAACGCACATTAAAAGGATCATTCACTGTGATCAAGTGGGATTAATCCCAGGGATGCCATGGTTTAACCTTTGCAAATCTATAAATGTGATATCTTACATTAGTAGAATGAAGGAGGAAAATCATATGATCATCTCAATAGATGCAGAAAAAGCATTTGACAAAATTCAACATTCTTTAATGATAAAAGCTGTCAACAAATTAGAAGGAATGTACATCAACATAATAAAGACTGTATATGACAAATCCACAGCTAACATCATACTCAATTGTGGAAAGCTGAACGATTTTTCTCTAAGATCAGGAATAAGACAGGGATATCCACTTGCACCACTTCTATTTGGCATAATACTGGAAGACCTAGTCAGAGAAATCAGGCAAGAAAAGAAATAAAATTGGCATCAAAATTGAAAAAGAAAAAAGGTAAAGTGTCTCTTTTTGCAGATGACATAATCTTATATATAGAAAACCCTGACTCCACTAAAATAACTGTTAGAACTAATAAATTCTGTAAATTAGCAGGATACAAAATCAACATACAAAAATTAGCAACATTTCTATATACTCACAAGGAACTATCTTTAAAAAAAATCAATAAAATAATCCCATTCATGGTAGCTAAAAGAAAAATAAAAAACTTGGTAATAAATTTAACCAAAAGGATTTCCATGATTTGGCTCTGTGTCCCCACCCATATCTCATCTTGAATTGTACTCCAATAATTCCCACATGTTGTGGGAGGAACCTGGTGGGAGATGGTTGAATCATGGGGGTGTTTTCCCCCATGCTGTTCTTGTGGTAGTGAATAAGTCTCAAGAGATCTGGTAGTTTTATCAGGGGTTTCCACTTTTGTGTCTTCCTCATTCTCCCTTTGCCTGCTGCTATCCATGTAAGACAGGACTCTCCGTGCCTTCCACCATGATTGTGAGGCTTCCCCAGCCACATGGAACTATAAGTCAAATTAAATCTCTTTCTTTTGTAAATTGCCCAGTCTCAGATACGTCTTTATCAGCAGTGTAAAAACAGACTAATACAGGGATGAAAGACCAGTACACTGAAAACTGTAAAACAATGATGAAAGAAATTGAAGACACAAAGAAATGGGAAAACATCTTGTGTTCATAGATTGGAATAACTAATATTATTAAAATATCCATACTACTCAAAGTGATCCATAGATTCAGTGCAATTCTTGTCAAAATTCCAATGACATTTTCACAAAATAAAATAAATCCTAAATATTTTATGGAACCCCAAAAGGTGCTGAATAGCCAAAGCAATCTTGAGCAAAAAGAACAAAGCTGAAAGCTTCACATTATCTGACTTTAAAATATATACAAAGCTGTAGTAATCAAAACAGTATGCTGCTAACATAAAAACAGATACAGAGACCAGCAGAACAGAATAAGAGCTCTGAAATAAGTCTAAGCATTTAGGGTCAATTGATTTTTGACAAAGGTGCCAAGAACACACAATGGGATTGAACTATCCAATGAAAGGTGCTGGGAGCAGTAGATGTCCACATGCAGAAGAATGAATGTAGACCCTTATCTCACACCATATAAAAAATCCATTCAAATTCTAAATGAATTGAAGACTGAACCTGTAAAACTACTGAAAGAAAACACAGGGGAAAAGTTCCATGACATTGGTCTGGGCAATGATTTTTTTAAAGATACAAACCAAGAAGCACAGGAAACACAATAAAAAATAGACAAATGAGATTACATTAAACTGAAACACTTCTGGATAACCAGGGAAACAATCAACATTGCTGCTCTTCAAATCACTGTATTTATTTTGTTGGTAATATTTGGGTCACTGCTAAATTGGTGAATACAAAAGTAACACAGAAGAGATTATAATATACATGTTCAAAATGTAGATTATACCTTACCTGGATATACTTTGTTTAAGTACAACAGAATATAATTAAAATCACAGTTCTTGGCCCGGCGTGGTGGCTCACGCCTGTAATCCCAGCACTTTGGAGGCCGAGGCGGGCGAATCATGAGGTCAGGAGATCGAGACCATCCTGGCTAACACTGTGAGACCCTGTCTCTGCTAAAAATACAAAAAAATTAGCTGGGCGTGGTGGCAGGCGTCTGTAGTTCCAGCTACTCAGGAGGCTGAGGCAGGAGAATGGCGGGAACCCAGGAAGCGGAGCTTGCAGTGAGCCCAGATCGTCACGCCACTGTGCTCCAGCCTGGGCGACAGTGTGAGATCCTGTCTCAAAAAAAAAAAAAAAAAAAAAAAAAATCACTGTTTTTACCTGCTTTACTTGTATACATGTATTTAAGATCATTGTTCAGTATCATAAGTAGAATCTGTGGTTAATTAGAAAATATATTTTCCCTCTAAATGAATTTGTGCTGACTTTTAAAATCATTAATAAATGTGACAGCCAGCTTTGGTGTCTATATTGAAGAAACTGTTCATCCTAATTGGTTTCCACTTGTCTACCCTTTGGTCTGCTTTCAACATAGCAGTCACAGCAATCTCATTAGTACAGATCACGCAACGCTTTCCACTAAAAGTGGAAATCTTATTAGTACAGATCACACAACGCTTTCCATTAAAAGTCTCTACTGGTTTTCCATCACATTCAGTGAAAAAAGCACAATGCCCCACAAGGCCCTAAGGACCTTTTCCTCACCTCTCTTCATCTCTAGCCTCATATGATCTCTCCTCCTCAGTTGCCCAGCTGGTTGTCCCGCTGTGTCTTGAACACTCACACCTGCCTCAGGGTCTTTGCACTTGATATTTCTTATGTCTAGAATTATTTTCTGCAATTTCAATGTAGCCTATTTCCTCACCTCCTTTTGGTTTTTATTCAAGTGTTACCTTCTCAACAAGGACCCCCTTGACAACTCTATTTAAAATTGCAGTCCCCAGCCTGTCCACTTCCTAAACCGCTTTTCTTGCTTTATTTTTCTCCATAAAATATATCACCATTTAACTTACTATGTACATTTTACTATTTATGTTGAATATCTTTCTAAATGCAATTTTTATGTGCATGGAGATATTTGTTGTTGTAATCATTGTTTTCTAAGCACTTAGAATAGTGCCCAACATATAGGAAGCATTCAATGCATTTGTATTAAGTTAATAAATGATTGAATGAATAACCAGTACAAGCCACCGATCCATAGTTTAAGAATCTTATTGAATCTGAGAATTAAAGGATTAAGTGATTTCATTGTGCTTCTTATGATAAACCACACTGCATTTTTTTCTAATTTATGAAATTTCCTTTAAGGTTGAATGGCATTGTTTTAGTCTGTTTGGGCTATTAAAACAAAGTCAGCAACAATTTATTTCTCATAGTTCTGGAGGCTTGACATCCAAGATTAAAGCATTGGCAGATTCAATGTCTGGTGAGGCTCTGCTTCCTGGTTCATAGATGGCCTTCTTCTTGCTATAGCCTCACACAGCAGAAGGAGCAAATAAACTTTCTGAGGTTTCATTTATAAGGGTACTAATTCCATTCTTGGGGGCTCTGTCCTTGTGACCTAATTACCTCCCAAATCCCTGTCACCCAATACCATCACATTAGGGATTAGGATTTCAACATATGAATTTTAGGGGAACAGAAACAGTCTATAGAAAGCATGAAGTAAATTTTCCTCCAGTTCCTATGCATGTTCTTACTCTGCTTTTAAGCATATTCTAAATTTCAGTCATATCTATCACAATGTGACTTTACCACACTTACAGCTTTATTTGGGAAAAGAGATGTTAATTATTCTAACTCTTCTTTTGTAACAGAGAAGTCTGGGACTGTCATTTTTGTTTTTTGCTTGACATTTTATTTTTTCCTCATAGAAAAAATGTTAGTATAAAAGAAAGGGAAAAAAGTTCATACAATGATGCTGTTTAAACAAGAGTGTAAATGTAGGATATGTATTTTGATCTAAAATGTTGATAAACCAAATTCTAGCAATGTCATGAAAATGTAAACATTTTGGAGACCCAGATCCTATTTCCAACAGAGTCAAGATGACTGCCCTAGAAAATGCTTCTTGAAGTCATGGAATGAATTAGACAATTGTTTATTTAACAACAGGAACAATAATACATAGAGAGGAGATCTGTTAAAAAATTTGTGAGGAAAGAGCTGTTAAAATGTTGAAACCACATGAATTCTGTTATGGAAAGTCTGAACAAGACTCTCTAAAATAGACTGAATGTGGGCAGTTTTCACAGCTGTCTGATGACTTCCACATACAAACCATCCACATTTCATCCTTTTGGTGGAATACTGTGTATTTTCCAATTTTATTCTTAGAGTTTAAATTTTTACTTACATATTATGCTTATGTATATCATATTTGTTATCTATATTATATATAACTAATATACGATATTATTTATAAATAAGGAATTAAAAACTTACAATAAAATCAATTATATTATTTATTTATAAATAAGGAATTAAACAAATAAGGAAGAGACTGTATTTATTATAGATTTTGAATCTGTGACTAAAAACCCCATGCACGGAGAAAATTCTTGAGTCAAATGGCTTCACTGGTGAATAGAAGTTAGAATACTGGTTATTGTTACAAGGAGAGGGAGGATAATGACTGGGAGAGGGTATGAGGAAAATTTCATTTCTTATTTTGTATTATATATAAAATTGTACAATAATAATGTGTTAGTACATAGAACCAATATAATTGTAAATAAGTATATTATGTAATAAAATATAATATACAAATATATAATATATTATATAATATGTAATTATAT
>NW_016803360.1:3000759-3011870 GCF_001698545.2 Rhinopithecus bieti
TATATAATATATAATTATATACAATTATATTAATTATATGTACTAATGTATTAGCTGTATGTATTTATATGTACCTATATATAAGATTTTTTTCTAGAAATTGACTACATATTTGAATTGTGAGACAGCGTGTATGTTTTGATTCATAGATAAGATATGTTTCCAATATTACCCGAATCTCTAAAGTACAAATATGGCAAAAAAGGCTGGGGTGAAACTAAGGAGAAAGGAGGAGGTATAATTGTGCCCAGATTCCATTTCTTTATCTATGACTTACGCGTCAGTACATATACCTTAGGTAACTTGTCCCACTTTTATGCTCTTCAATTTGGTCATGTGTAAAATGGAACCAATAGGCCCACTTCCTTATTATGAAGGATATTATAAGGATAAAGTGATGTGATATAGGCAAAGAGCATAGCACATTGCTGCACTTTAGTTGATACTCAGAAAATACAACTTTTGGTCTTCCACATTGGAAATAATGGTGAATGGAGAATAAATGGGCTAGAGTTACAATGGGAAAGATGGAAAATAACAAAACGAAAGCTCAAAAATGCTTTAATTACTGGATATTTAGATGATACCTACTAGGTTCACTTTGTATATCACCTAAGAACAGTATTTTACTCAATATATTTTTAGTACTTTATGGACATTAATATTTCTATGGAGAAAGCTTAAAAGTGTCATTTGTGCATTGAAACTCTTTTGTAACACCTTCTTTACTCTTCTGTTGTGTTATTATATCCTCCAGATTACTTAAATTTCTAATCAAGAAGTAACTTTACTTATTACTAGTATGCTCTTTACTTAAAAGCTTTTCTGATTGATATTATTTTAGTTATATCAGTCTTGTTTTGTTATTATTTACAGTTTTTAATTCTTTCCATTTTAATAGCTTTCCATTTTAGATATGTTTCATTAATAGCATATAGTGAAGTTTTGATGTTTTGTCTAGTTTGGCAGTGTTGGTCTTTCAATGAAACATGCATTTTCAGCAGATCTGTGTGTATCTAAGTGAAATATGTACACAGAAAAGGTAACAAATAAAAGTCGATAGAATTTTTACTAAATGAAATTCCCAAGTAACTACTACTGAGACAAAGATAACCAGCATCCCAGAAACTTCCCTCATGCCTTTTCCAATCACTATCTTGCCTCCTCCCCAATAGTAACCAGTATTCTCACTTCTATTCACCAGTGAAGCCATTTGATCTAGGAGTTTTCTCTGTGCATGGGTTTTAGTCACAGATACGATATCTATAATAAATGTGGGACTCACTAGAGTTTTCATTTCTTATATTTTCAGTTTAGTTGAGTTGGGTTTTTCAAGAAATTGATCCATTCCCCTAATTTTTCAAATATATCAACATGAGTTGTTAGTGATATTATCATCTTTTAATTTACAATGATCTGTAGTGATGCCCTTTTTTTCATTCCAGATATTGTTTGTGTAACCTTTGTGTTTCCTTTACAGCTTTAATAGGTCTCCATAATTTCATTAGTCTTTTCAAATAGCCAGCTTTTGGCTTGATTGATTGTCTCTATCATGAAATTGTTTTATTGTATTGAATTCTGCTCTTTTGTCTTGTTTTTACTTCCGGTTATTTTTTATTTTAGTTTACTACATTTTCTTAGCTTCTTGCAATGGATGCCTATATTATTAATATTTCAGTTCTTCTTCTAATATATTTATTAAAGCCTACAATTTGCCTCTGCACAGGGCTTTAGTTGCCTCCTACACGTTTGATGTATTGTATTTTTCATTATCATTTATTTTAAAATATATTCTAATTTTCATAGTAATTTTTTCTGTGGCCTCTGAGTTATATAGAAGTGAAGTGCTTAATTGCTGAACTATTGAGTGTTTTCTAATCTTTTGTTTTGTTGTTATTCCTTTCTTCACTAATTCCACTATGGTCAGTATATTTTCAATTCTTTGTGACTAAACTTTTTGAGACTTGTTTTCATCCAACATGTGGCAGTGACTTGAAAACAATATGGAACAGTTGCCCTGGCTCACTACTGTAATCCCAGCACTTTGGGAGGCCAAGGCAGGTGGATGGCTTGAGCCCAGAAGTTCAAGACCAGTGTGGGCAACATGGTAAAACCTCATCTCTACCAAAAAAACAAAAACAAACTAACTAACTAAAACAACAACAACAGAACAACCCCAAAACAAATTAGCCAGGAGTGTGCCTGTAGTCCCAGCTATTCTGGAGCGTGAGGTGGGAGAATCACTTGAACCCAGGAGGTAGAGTTTGTGGTGAGCTGAGATTATGCCACTGCACTCCAGCCTGGGTGACAGAGCTGGACATCAGACCCTGATGTCAAAAAAAGCAAAGAAAAGAATGCAGATTCTATAGTTGTTGGTTGTACTGCTACAAATACATCTGTGAGTTATATTTATATATATTGGGACTTTTTAATTAGAGGCATACAAATTTGGGATTATTAAATTTAATAATTTAAATTTTACATTAACCTTTTTGTATTAAATTTTGTATTAACCATAGTACTGCCAGCAGTACTATCTTTAGAGTGTACTTTTGTCTGTGGATTCACTAGCTTCCTTTTTTTGTGTGTTTGCATGATATAGGTTTTCTCATATATTGGGTGTACGTATATTTAAGGTGTATCTTCTGTGAGCAACATAAATTTGAATTGTTTATTTAACTAATCTAATAATCTTTTTCTTTAAATTGGATACTTAATTCATTTACATTTAGTATTACTATACTGATATATGGGTTCAAATTACCATATTCTCATCTGTTTTCTGTTTGTCTTTTGTTAATTTTTCTTCCTCATAACTTTCTTACATTTGGAATACTAAAGGTTTTTCCCTATTTAATTATTCCATTTCTTCTTTCATTAGCTTTTCTTCTGTGAAGTCTTTTATTACTCATACTAATTACCATAAATATGGTAACCTGCATCCTTCATTTACCAGAACTTTGTAATATTTTACCTGAGTCCCACCTCCCTATCAGATTTAATTCTATAGTTCTCATATGTTTAATTCTATGTATATATTAAACTCCATAGGAAGTAATTGTTACCATCATAAACATGCAGTGTTCATCTAGTTTTAAACATCTTTAACTTTTTTATTTTTTGTTAGTATACTTTGTTTATTTATTTATTTTTGTTAGTATACTTCCATCAGGAAAGTATCCCATTTCTTTTCTGCCTTTTTAAAATGAAGGCCTGCTAGTGACAAATCTCTCTTTTTTTTGTTTTTTGTTTTTTTACTTTTCTTTACTTTTGAGACTTATTTTCCACTAAGTATAAAATAGAATTTCTTGCTTGGTTAGACTGTTTTGTTTTGTTTTGTTTCCAGCACTCTAAATATATCCTATCATTATTACCTGGTTTTCATTATTTCTATCATGAAGTAAGTGGAAAGTCTTATTGCTGGTCCTTGGAAACAAGATCATTTTTCCATTTACTCCATTGAAGGCTCTTCTTTTTTGTTTTGTTTTGCCTTTGGTGTTCGGGGGTTTATCACAATGTATTTAGGAATGATTTTATTTGTATAAATACTGCTTGGGATTCAAAAGCTTCTAGATTCTGTGGATCAATGTCTTTCACCAATTTGGGGAAATTCTTAGCCGATATTTTCTCGAATGTTGTTACTGTCCATTCTTTCTCTCCACTTTCCCTGAGACTTCAGTCACAACTCTGCTAAACTGTTTGCTGTGCTCATTATGTATTCTGTGGCTTCTTTTCATTTGTCTTCTCTTCTTTTGAGGTTTCTCAGTCTGTACATTTTCTGGGTGACCTGTTGTTTGGTATAAATAATCTTTTTTTCTGCTAGATTCAATTTTCTATTACATACATTTACTGGATTCTTAATTTCAGTAATTTTATTTTTTAGTTTTAGAATATCTATTTGATACTTTAAAAAAATTAGATTCCAAATACCTCTCCACTTAGTCATCTGGAACCTATTAGTAACAGTAATTTTAAATTATGTGTCTGGTAACTCTAACACTGGAAACAACCTGGGGGTATGTTTCTATTGTCTTTTCATGTGCTCATGTTTTACTGTTTTATGACAAGCTTGGTAGTTTTTGATTAAATAATGTATGTGTCTGAAAATGTATACAATTCTGGAAGATGTTAATTTTCTCTTAAAATTATTTATTTTCATTCTGTCAAGAGTTAGTGTAGAGGCAAGTTGCTTTGATTCAGTCAGCAACTTAATTGTTTTGTAGCTTAGAGAGATTCGGATGGTTGTTTCTAGTTTACCCTTAGTTCTAGGGATAGACTTTCAGGACTCCAACAGAAACCCCGTTTTGTTTACCACACTCTTTCCTTCTTGGCTGACTCTGAACTCCGAAGTTTGTCTTCCCAACTCTGTGAGACTTCCCAAGGATCTTCTTAGTTTTTCACTTCTCATGAGTTCATTTTTGCATGATGTTTATCTTCTGGCTCCTTCACCACTTAGAAACTGGCAAATCTCTTGAAGGCAAAAGCTGTGAAGAATGTAGATCTTATTACTCTATGAATTATGGTCCCTCACATCCTAGCTGACTTCATAGCCCTGAATTCTAATGTTTATCTTCTTATCCTGTGAGATTGCTGAACACGCTAAGATGTAGCTTTCCCTATGACCTCCTATTCAACTGTCAGCAAATCAGTAAAAGTACCCTGAGAGGAAAATGGCCAGCTTACCTTAATTTGCTTCCCTTTTGTTAAGTCTGGCTGCCTTGGTTACTTGCTGATGCCTTCAAACAGCTGTTTTTAGTATTTTATCTAGCTTTTATGGTTGTTGTCTTTGAGAGAAAATGGAAAGGGAGAAAATATTTATTTTATTTACAGTTTTAAAACAAAATCAGAGCATATTATCTGATAAAATTGTTATTGCTTTTTGTGAATTTAAGGAACGTTCTGTATTATGGCTTCAATATTAAAACAGTAATGATTGGAATCTTTTGATGGATTATGAAGATAGAATGTGTAAAATTGGGATCATGTGGGAAATCTGGGATGCATGAAATTGGCATATAAAGTAGGCCTAAACAAAATAGGTGCTATTCTTAGTAAGAAACATCATGCCTCTTATGGTATATCTGCTCTGAATAATACATAAAGAAAATAATTCAACAGTAATGCATTTGAAAAAATATTTATTGAGCAACTACTGTTTTTTTAATTCTTTTTTAATTTTTTTTATTTTTTATTATTATTATACTTTAAGTTCTAGGGTACATGTGCATAATGTGCAGGTTTGTTACATATGTATACTTGTGCCATGTTGGTGTGTTGCACCCATCAACTCGTCAGCACCCATCAACTTGTCATTTACATCAGGTATAACTCCCAATGCAATCCCTCCCCCCACCACCTCCCCATGATAGGCCCTAGTGTGTAGTGTTCCCCTTCCCGAGTCCAAGTGATCTCATTGTTCAGTTCCCACCTATGAGTGAGAACATGCGGTGTTTGGTTTTCTGTTCTTGTGATAGTTTGCTAAGAATGATGGTTTCCAGCTGCATCCATGTCCCTACAAAGGACACAAACTCATCCTTTTTTATGGCTGCATAGTATTCCATGGTGTATATGTGCCACATTTTCTTAATCCAGTCTGTCACAGATGGACATTTGGGTTGATTCCAAGTCTTTGCTATTGTGAATAGTGCCGCAATAAACATACGTGTGCATGTGTCTTTGTAGTAGAATAATTTATAATCCTTTGGGTATATACCCAGTAGTGGGATGGCTGGGTCATATGGTACATCTAGTTCTAGATCCTTGAGGAATTGCCATACTGTTTTCCATAATGGTTGAACTAGTTTACAATCCCACCAACAGTGTAAAAGTGTTCCTATTTCTCCACATCCTCTCCAACACCTGTTGTTTCCTGACTTCTTAATGATTGCCATTCTAACTGGTGTGAGATGGTATCTCATTGTGGTTTTGATTTGCATTTCTCTGATGGCGAGTGATGATGAGCATTTTTTCATGTGTCTGTTGGCTGTATGCATGTCTTCTTTTGAGAAATGTCTGTTCATATCCTTTGCCCACTTTTTGATGGGGTTGTTTGTTTTTTTCTTGTAAGTTTGTTTGAGTTCTTTGTAGGTTCTGCAACTACTGTTTTTTAAGCACTGTTCTAAGCCTGAAGGTCTGCCCATGAAGGAGACAGGAGTCCTTGCATTCCAGGGTTTTCAAGTAAACAATTTAGAATAGTGCAAGTTCATGGAAAAAAAAAAAAAAAGCAGGATAAGATTATAGACAGTGATGAAAGAGCTAATTTACATGTATGTTTTATGTATGCATTTTTGAGGAAGTGCTATTTGAGCTGAGAATTAAAAACCAGAAAATATCAGTCATAGAAAAATCTGGGTAATATTTATTACCAGCGGGAATAAATGTGGGGTGCTGAGGAATGGAAAGAAGACCACCGTGGCTGGAACCAAGTGATCAAGAGCAAAGGTGGCAGGAGATGCTGTCAGGGAAGTCTCCAGGTCTTCTTAGCTCCTGAAGGGAGTGGTCAGTCATGATAAAGAGTTTATATCGAATTGTGGGTATAATGAGAAACCTGCAGTGGTATTTAAGCAGGTGTAACATGATTTCCTTTATCTCATTAGAAGTACCATTCTGCTAAATGGAGAATGATTACAGTGAGATAAGTATGAAAACTAGGTGGCAGTCAGAAAACCATAGTACTTTTTTAGCAAAGAGATGGTGGTAACTTAGACTAGAGTGGTAGTAGCAGAGAGAAGTGGCAGGCTGAGATTTATTTGGAGTTCGGCATCATCCGACCTGATGGCGGAACAAATGTGGAGAGTGAGGCCAAAATATTGACTCCTAGGAGTTTGGCCTGAAGAAATTTTCCTGAAATAGTATGGATTGAAGGAGGAGCAGAATGGAGATACTGGGTGGCAATTAAGGGTCCGTTTTAACATGTTGTGTTTGGAACATTTGAGTGGTGCCGGGCATGGTGGCTCACTACTGTAAGCCCAGCACTTTGGGAGGTTGAGGTGGGAGGATTGCTTAAGCGCAGGTATTTGAGACCAGCAACCAGCCTGGGCAACAAAGTGAGACCCCCATCTCTACAAAAATAAAAAATAAAAAAATTAGCCAGGCATAGTAGTCCCAGCTACTCAGGAGGTTGAGGCAGGAGAATCACTTGAGACCAGGAGGTCAAGGCTGCAGTGAGCCATGTTCACGTCACTGTACTCCAGCCTGGGAGACAGAGCAAGACCTTGTCTCAAAACAAAACAAAAAAATTATTCAAGTGGGAATATTAAAGGGACAATTGGATTTATGAGTCTGGAGTTGAGTGATATGCATTGGGAAAGAGACTGTACTTAACAGTAAAGCCCTGTTTAAGATCATTTAGAAAGCAAGTATAGAGATAAAAAGAGGGCCTATAATTGAATCCTGGTCACTTCAAATTTAAAGATGGTAAGATAAAATACATCAAGAAAGACTATGGCAATGCAGGTGCTATGAGGTACAAGTTAAACCACTCAGGTTTTGGAAATACCTAAACAGGGGGAAAAACACCTAAATGGTAATGAGTAATATATATATACACATATATATTTTTTTAATTAGAGAATCTTTAATAAGAAGTGAATGGCTCCAAACACAGATTTAATTTGGAAGCTTCCCTAGTAATACCTACTGGTGTTCATTTTATTTATGTAAACATACAAATGTTGACTATGTAATTTTTCAATTAAGGAAATAGCCAATAAAACTGTGTGGAAAAAAGATAGTGGTAGCAGATAATAGTATCTTTTACTTACTAAAGAGATTGTGTCTAAATATTAAAAGTAATACATTCCCTTCTCAAAACACTTCATTTTTGTTTGTTTTCACAACTATTTTAATGTGGATTTTGAGCCACATTTTCTATAGGAAGGTCATGGTAGATTAATCTCAAATTAGCTGAAACAATCAACATAACGAAAAGAAAAATCAGCCTTGTAATATAGTACAACTAAGCAGATCAGTTGAAAACACTAATGAGCAGTTGCCTCTCAGCACTGGGTCATTATGATTATAGTAATATAATAAGTTAAGTTCAGGTTAGGAAGCAGAGATGAATAATCTTCAAAAGACACAGTAAATAGTCAATTTAGCTGTCTACCTTCATAGTATTTACTATTTCCATAGAAAAGTTTACAGCTGTGGGTTAGAATATATGATATTCACATAATAGTATTTAAATTGAATTTCATTTTTTTGCTTCTTCATTATCCTTACCACCACCCTCCTCAATGAATTCATCTCAAATGATAAGTTTTTCCACCCATCATTGTGAAGAATAATTTATTTACTTAATGAGTCTGGAAACATGGGAATGTTTATAAAATGAAATACAAAAATTAACAAATTGAGTGGGCAAGTAAAAAGACATTTTCCCACTGATTTTAGAATATAATCAAGAAAACTAAACTAGTGATAAAATAGATTTATTTAACTTATAAGCTAATTCATAAATTAATTGCAAAATTTATCATAGTATACATAACTGGGATTTTGCAGATTTTTTTATAAATAGATAACATCCTGATACAATTAATATCAGTCATAGAAAAATTAAATATATCAGTCATAGAAAAATCTGAGTGCAGTGGCATGATCTTGGCTCACTGCAGCCTCCACCTCCAGCGTTCAAGCGATTCTCCGGCCTCAGCTTTCTGAATACCTGGGACAACAGGTGTGCACCACCATACCCAGCTAATTTTGTTTTTAGTAAAGACGAGGTTTCACTTGCCCAGGCTGGTCTCGAACTCTTGACCTTAAGTGATCTGCCCACCTCAGCCTCCCAAAGTGCTTGGATCTCCATCAGCTGCATTAGATTTCACGTTGCCTTGCTACCATTGTATATATGCATACAGATAAATATGTATATGTACCGCAATACAGATGAGAAGATACAAAGTTGTTTTATTTTGTTTGAATATGTAATACAGAGAACCCTATGTGCTGTATAGCACCTTATATATCTTTCTTTTAAGAGAACCTCATAGGACTTCCAAGTTCTTGACTGAAATAGCTCCTGCTTCTTATATTACCTTTTGATATGTCAGAAAGATTCTTTTTCTGGAAGCTGTGGTTTTCATCCACATCATTGCTCAGGCTGACAATCAAGACACTATTTCTCACTTTCTTTAAAATTAAATCAGGAGTTGGGGGAGTGGAGGGATGACTAGGCAGAGCAAAAGGATTTTTAAGGCAGTGAAAATACTCTGTAGGATACTATAATGATGGGTACATGTCCAAACCCACAGAACGTGCAAGGCCAAGAGTGAAGCCTAATGTAAACTATAGGCTTTGGGTAATTTTGACATGTCAATGTCGTTTCATCAGTCATTACAAATGTACCACTCTCCTGGGGAATGATGACAATAGGGGAGGTTATGCGTTTATGGGAGCAGTTGAGTGTATGGGAAATCTCTGTATTTTTTTCTTTTTTGAGACAAGGTCTTGCTGGGTCGCTCAGACTGGAGTGCAGTGGCATGATCTTGGCTCACTGCAGCCTCCACCTCCAGCGTTCAAGCGATTCTCCGGCCTCAGCTTTCTGAATACCTGGGACAACAGGTGTGCACCACCATACCCAGCTAATTTTTGTGTTTTTAGTAAAGACGAGGTTTCACTTGCCCAGGCTGGTCTCGAACTCTTGACCTTAAGTGATCTGCCCACCTCAGCCTCCCAAAGTGCTTGGATTACAGGTATGAGCCACTGCACCTGGCCAAAATCTCTATATCTTCCTTTCAATTTTGCTTTGAACCTAAAACTCTCCCTAAAAAATAAAATATTAAAAATAAAAGAAACTCTGTGTACCCCACTGACTCTTTGTCAAAGATTATCTGTTTTTTTTTTTTTTTTTTCTCAATTCATGCAATTATTAACACTTTGGACCACATTATCGCTTATGGTTAGCCTCTTATAATATGCTAAGGCTATTTTTTAAAAGTAGTAAAATGACATAACAAACAATTTTTTTTATCTTAGCCACTTTTAAGTGTACATTGTTGTGCAACCATCATCACCATTCAGCTCTACAATGCTTTTCACCTTGTAAAACTTGAAATACTGCACTCATTAAATAATAACTCCTCATTATCTCCCCCCAGCCCCTGGCAAACACTATTCTACCTTCGGTCTCTATAAATTTGATCATTCTAGACCTGTCATATAAGTGGAACCACACAGTATTTATCCTTTTGTGACTGGCTTATTTCATTCAACATAATGTCTTTGAGATTCTTTCATGTTATAGCATATATCAGAATTTCCTTCATTTTTAAGGCTGAATAATATTCCAATGTGTATGTGTAAGTACACTCACACACATACATATATGGCATGTTTTTTATCCATTAATCCATCTGTCGACACAGGTTAATTCCACCTTCTGGCTATTGTGAATAATGCTATAAACATGGGCATATGGGCTTCAATCTTTAAAGTTTCAGTTACTCATGGCAAACTGAAGTCTGAAAATATTATGTACAAAAACATTTTGAGAGAGAGAGTCTACATTCACATAACTTTTATTATTTTATATCGTTCTATTTTATTAGTTGTTTTAAATCTCTTACTGTACCTATTTTATAAATTAAACTTTATCAAAGCTGTGTATGTGGGGGGCAGAGCAAGATGGCCGAATAGGAACAGCTCCAGTCTCCAACTCCCAGCGCGAGCGACACAGAAGACCGGTGATTTCTGCATTTTCAACTGAGGTACTGGGGACATCTCACTAGGGAGTGCCGGACAATCGGTGCTGGTCAGCTGCTGCAGCCTGACCAGCGAGAGCTGAAGCAGGGCAAGGCATCGCCTCACCTGGGAAGTGCAAGGGGAAGGGAATCCCTTTTCCTAGCCAGGGGAACTGAGACACACAACACCTGGAAAATCGGGTAACTCCCACCCCAATACCGCGCTTTAGGCAACGGGCACACCAGAAGAATATATCCCTCACCTGGCCGGGAGGGTCCCACGGCCACAGAGCCTCCCTCATTGTTAACACAGCAGTCTGCGGTGATCCAACCACAAGGCAGCAGCGAGGCTGGGGGAGGGGTGCCTGCCATTGCTGAGGCTTAAGTAGGTAAACAAAGCCGCTGGGAAGCTCGAACTGGGTGGAGCTC
>NW_016803360.1:3015610-3119151 GCF_001698545.2 Rhinopithecus bieti
TCGGTGACAGACTGGATTAAGAAAATGTGGCACATATACACCATGGAATACTATGCAGCCATAAAAAAGGATGAGTTTGCGTCCTTTGTAGGGACATGGATGCAGCTGGAAACCATCATTCTTAGCAAACTATCACAAGAAGAGAAAACCAAACACCGCATGTTCTCACTCATAGGTGGGAACTGAACAATGAGATCACTTGGACTCGGGAAGGGGAACATCACACACTGGGGCCTATCATGGGGAGGGGGGAGGGGGGAGGGATTGCATTGGGGAGTTATACATGATATAAATGATGAATTGATGGGTGCTGACGAGTTGATGGGTGCAGCACACCAACATGGCACAAATACACATATGTAACAAACCTGCACGTTATGCACATGTACCCTAGAACTTAAAGTATAATAAAAAAATGAAAAAAAAAAAAAAGATGTGTATGTATGCAAAACTACATTGTATACATGGACTTCACGCATTGAGTGAGGGTCTTAGGATGTATCCCCTGAGGATAAGGAGGGACTACTATAATTCTACTGTTAATTTTTTGGGGAACCACCATATTGTTTTCCATAGTGGCTGCACCATTTTACATTCCCATCGGCCATACACAAGGATTCTAATTTCTCCACACCCTTGCTAAATTTTTTTCTGTTTTTTTTTCTCTTTCCTTTTAAATAGCATCAAATGAGTGTGAGCAGTAGTGGTTCATATTTTTAGTCATCGTTTTCCAATATTTCTCAAGATAATTTTGGAATATTGTAAGAGACATAAAATAACTTCGATGTTGGAAAGAATAGCAGTGAAGAATATGCATGTAAAATCTGAGAATCTTGAAATATGACAGATACAACATTGCATTAAAGGAAATTAAATCCTGGACAATTTTACTTAGCTTGTAAGTACATATACAACACATAGAAATACATGTACCTGTAAATACATATAAAATACATTCTTTCTAATTTTGGCTATATTGTCAGATTCCTGAGAAAATTATTATCTTTATAGCCTCTGTGATATGTTGCCAATGCATGGCCCATGATAACTCAAAAAGAGTCTGTTAGTAAATGAACTCTTTCATTATTTGTATAAATTACAGTTTTTATAATATAAATGTAATGTATGAATACTTGTGTCTGGAATTACAATAGACACATTTTTATCTCCAGGGAGTTACTACTGGCACTTTTTGAAATCTCGTTTTGTCCAAGACACTGGACAAAATATTTTACATAAATTATCTTCTAGAACTTTTCAACTCCGTAAGAAAGATACTATTATAATTAGAATATTGTGTATCACAGAAATGAAACAACTTGCTCAAAATGACACAGTTAGAAAATAATAGAGCAGAAACTAAGTCCAGTTCTTTCTGATGTCAAAGACTGCCCTGTATACTCTGGATGACCTGAACCTTAGAGTAACTAAAAGCGTCAGGCCTTCTCTGATGTATAATTGTGATAATCTCACTAAAAGCAAGATTAAATTACTACAGAAGAGTCTTAGGATTTAAAACTCTAAAAAGTGAAACTTAGAATTTACCAAAACTGTTACTAACTTCTCAAATACATGTATGGATATAACCTGAAATGCTGGGTTGACTATTGAAATGTCTGTATGTTTTCTTGATTTTTTTCAAAATGTTTTGAAGGAAGTTATTGTATTATTGAATGCTATTCATTGGTCAATTTAAGTAATCTTGTTTTAAGAAATCATGCAGAATTTGTGGGTCCTTGATCCTAATTCTGTTTGGGTAATTTCAATTGCAATAGGCTAAACACTGTGCTGGAAGATTTGAGAAAGAACACCATTGATCCATTTTTGTCAAAATCATTTCTAGAAGTTTAAATCCTTTTTTCTTCATTTTTAGTGTGATTCACTGATTTTGCTACGGAAAGAACATTTAACTTCTCTCAGTAATCACAAGGAATACCTGCCTGAGTGTTTAAGTATCAATAAAGGATTTAAAATTCTTATTACTTGTAAGCATTAAATGAATTCAATACTCCAAATTTTATAGAAGAAGCATTTCTGAAGATAGAAAACAAGGATAATTTTAAACACAAGAAATCACATGCTTTTGTATCATTATCAATGTGGTAAATCCTAAAACAAGTTGGTATTAAAATCCATTTATTAGAAACTTGTTTAATTAATATGTCAAATATCTGGGTTTTAAGTTATATATAACAATCAAAATATTCCTAAAACATATTGAGAACTTTAACAAAACATTTTATACTTGAAATGAAATTAGTACTGGATGATTGGATTAAAAGCCAGTAGAAATTATTTATTATCCTATAAATGTAGGACTATATGAGTTCTTGGTAATCCTTTTCATATTTTGTTACTTTTCCAGTACCTAAGTGGATACTGGTGACTGATATATAATAGGTAACCAATGAATAGATATTAAATGAATGCGTTCCTTTACTCAATTTTCTCATCTCTGAGCTTTCCTATCTGTGTTACTATAACATTACTTTATTAATTATTTTCTCTCACTCCACTACAATAATATTACAGAAGTTATTCCCTGATTAAGAATAGTACAAATTGACAATCCCAGCCCTCAAATGAAATTTTTTGGTGATCTGAATGTCCAATAAAGGTATAATATGCTAATTTTCCAGTAGGCGCCCATTTTCAAGTTTCCAAAAGTTTCAACAAAACATTTATATATTTTCTATTGATTGCATAATGTGGGGATTCTGTTTTGGGAATGCACATAAAGATTATGATATTCTGAACTGTATCCTGAACTGTAATTTATTCACTGTCCTTTTTAAATTTGTTTGTATTTTGGTTTCCTGAGAAAATCGTGTCTTTGTAGCTGTTCTGGATATTGAATATATTGAGACTCACTTTAATTATCTTGATTTTTATTAAGACTTCGAATTCCAACTTTATTAGTGAACTACATGCTTATATAAAAGTAGATTTCATCAAACAGCTTTCTCTTTATCTCTTTAAAATCATTCCCTTTGATTATTTTCAGTATGCTTTAAAATTAATGCTTTTAAATTTTATTCTTGAAACATTTGGTTTTTCCATTGCTACTGTCCTATTGATTGTTTTCCCCATATTTATCTTTAGATTGTAGTCTAGGTTTTATAACAAGCATAGCTATATTTACAGATTTTTTTCTATAAGGTTTTTATATAGATTCTAATTTTTAATCTTACAAAAAATTGTTAACACCATTATCATTTGGGTTTATTTCCATCTAGTTCTCCTCTATACACACACACGTGTGTACACACAAATACATATATATATAAAATGGCCAGCACACCAATAAAGATAAAAATGAACTTTATAAAGTTTTACACTTCTTTTAAACTGGATATTATATTGTGAACATCCCGATGTAACTGCATAGTATTTGAAACTTAGTTATTTAAACGTTAAATTGCAAACATATGATCTTATAGGCTATTTTCCTACTTCCAAGACTTCTTTGGAACTGTGGACTCCCTGAAATGCCAGGGTAACATAAGTAAGACAGAACAGCTAGGGAACCTCAGGGAACACCACTGACTTTATGGTGTTAGCCAGTATCATGAGAGCCCACAATGTTACCTTTCAAATCAAGTGATACATTTATATCAAAAATGAAATAAATTTGAAAGTACGCTGTCATTGCATTTGCAATCTTCTGTCTTCACTCTTTATTCATTGCAATAATAAAAACAAACAAAAACCAACCCCAAATCCAATGACTATTGGCTGGGGAATTATAAGAATAGATGGGAGTGAAGACCCAAGCTGACTTTACCTCCAACTCGAAGATTTTTATCCACTAATCTAATGTCTCTTTCTGTCTCTTTTTGTTAAAAGTTTCAAAGTAGATGCAGGTTCTCTTGCCAACTTGGTGCTCGTGGTCTTTCCTTTTCAAGATTACACAAAAAGTACAACTTAGATCCGACGTATCAACCTGGAATGGATGAAAATTTCACTGCTGATTACAACTAGTATTTAACGAGGCTTACTATGGACCAAACACTGATCTAAGTATTTCATATGTATTATGTTTTGTAATCCTCACAACTGTATGAAGGAAGTCTACGATTATTTCCATTGTCCAGATGGAAATAAGCTGGGGCACAGAAAGATTAAGAAACTTGCCTAAGTGACAGAGCCCATTTAACAATACACTGCAGCAGTCTCTCGACCTGCAATTCCACTTAAATGTCTTTCTGATGGAGCATCACAAAGTTTACCGCTCAAAACAGAATCCTTAATTTCCTTCCTCAAAACATGCACTTCTCTCCGTGAATAGCACCATTCTTAAGCCAATTGTTCAGACAAATAAAAATAAACAAAAACCCTGGGAATCATCCTGGATTATTCTTTTCTTTTCTTGCCTTTTAGTCAGGTCCTGTGAATTCTACCTACAAAATATACCCTGAAACTGCCCACTTATCTGAACCTCTATTATCTTTATCTAGGCCACCATCGTCTCTCTCACCAGAGCCACTAGTATCCCCACATATCTGGTGTCTCTGTTTCTACATCCCCTCTCTATAGCCCACTCACCAAACAGCAGCCAGAGTAATCTTTTAAAAATATACATTAGATATCATCACCCCTCTGCTCCAATGACATCTCAGTATATGTAGTCTGAAATCTATATAGACTACATCTTGTACAGCCCACATTACCTGACCCTTGTGTAATTCTCCAGTGTCATAACTGACCACAATCTGTTACTCCTATTTTATTCCAGCCACATTGGCTTTCTTGAGATGAGCCAAGTTTATTCCTGCATCAGGGTCTTCATACTTGTTCTTTTCTCTGTCTTAAATGCCATTTCCCAAGATCTTGACATGGCTTCATCACTTGAGTCACTAAGGTCACTGCTCAAATGTCACCTTCTCAGAAGATCACCATCTATTATAGAAACCTCTACCTAAAATCGCATTACTTACTCATTTTCCTTGTTTGCCATTGCAGCGTTATCCTGAAAAATGTTTAACAACTTGTTCTCTTCAGAGGCAGGCGCCTGTAGTCCCAGCTACTCGGGAGGCTGAGGCGGGAGAATGGCGCAAACCCGGGAGGCGGAGCTTGCAGTGAGCTGAGATCCGGCCACTGCACTCCAGTCCGGGCGACAGAGCGAGACTTCGCCTCAAAAAAAAAAAAATAAGTAAATAAATAAATAAAAATAAATATGATTTAAAGTGTTAGCCAGTTTCCATGGTGTAGATACTCCCTTCATAACTGATTTCAAGTGACCAATGTGATGTTATTGGACAAGGAGTTGAGAAAAGATACACACGATTAGATTTTGAGAGCCAGTGCAAACTGCACTGCAGGTGTATTGCCTGTTCAAATTTTTCTTTATCACTCTATATTAACACCTAAGTTAAAGGCTGGCACAAAAAGTAATGTGTTGCTTGATAATATTTGTAAAATAAATGGATGAGTGAACAAGTTAATATGTCAGTCTGTGGTCTTTAAAATATATATGGAAACGCAGAATATTAAAATCTGTAATACATATTTTGAAAAACAAAGGTGAGAGTAATGCTAGCCAAAGTAGGTTTGACTGCAGGCACAACTGTCCTTCCCACTCTTCTTAATTGAAGAGTCACCTCAATCCCCGTTTGAATGTTCTCTTTTCAACCTCCTTAAAAAGGTTCCTGAGAATGTAGATATTTAAATGTATTCTGTTCATCTTTAAATAATTTCATTTATGTTTAAGCTGCAAAAATTGATCCGAAGTTAGTCTGGTGTATTGTGTAAGCATTTGATACATTTCTAAAATGTTGTTCATGTCAAGAATATCTGCAATTCAAATCATGACCTTCTTTTGGCTTGTATTCTAATTTTGAAGTTTCTGACCTGGACACAAAAATGATTAACTCAAGAATTTTAATAGTCATACTCTTGTTCTTCACTTCTATCAGCAATGATATTTGATAGTGTAATATGCTGAGCAGGCAAACAATGAAAAAGTCCCCTCCATGCAAAATGTATGTAAAATCAGCTTTCAATAAGTGAACAGTATTTACTACCTGCTGTTCCTTTTCATTATTTGCAGTACCATTCTTAGACTCACTGCAGGCATAAACCCTGGGATAAGGAAAAGCTAAGCCTGCATTCTTCATACCTCTAATAAGGCTTTGCCAATAGCTGCAATCGTTTTACAACCATCCACTTATGTTTAGGTTTAACAGAGTCTTGGCTTCATAATGAAACACTTCATTAAAGTATTTTTATGGTATCTGTTTACACACATGTTCATGGTAGAATTGCATGGTGTTCTGTTAACCAGTCCTTGCCATTCACACGGACTCAGTTTATAGTGTCTGGTTATGCTACTGAAGATCTTCCAGCTTTGCCATTTGCTGTTAAGTAATTGTAGTCAGTCAGACTGCCCAGGAAGCCCCATGGACTCGGTTTTATCCCTCGGGTATCACAAATGAGGAAGAGTTTGATTCCATATTGGTAAAATGCTACTTCTGTTTCCCAAAGATAGGTTGTTTCCTAAGATTTACTTCTAGATTTTGTGATTAAATGTTTTATTGGACAGGGATTTCGGAATCAGAATTTCATGACACTTTGTCCTACTTTAAATGAAAATGTCTATAGACTTTTTTAGTGAAAGCTTTTACAAATCATGTTAAGGGATGATTGAATGATCACAGCAGGACACCTGGCATTATGGAAGGTCTCCAGAATTATTGACCCTTTTGGGGAGAACTATAACCATGATTTTTTGTGACACTCATAACCTGTAATATTAATGTTAGAAATCTGTTTGCATGTCACTTTTAAAATTCTTTTTCTTTTTTGCCTCCTGTAGCCTGAGTGCTAGTTTGATTAAACTAGACACTTGATTTTCTCCAATGGTAACCTATGTTTTACAAATGATTTTTACTCTGTTGCAACCAATTAGGCCAATATGAGGAACTTTGGAAGGACCATGAGCAGTCAAACTTGCTAACAGCAAAATATATTTTTCTGAAGGCAGCATGAAAAGGACGGAGGAGTTCTCTAAGTACTGTGAGTTCCACGGGTCCTTCTGAGCTTCAGAAATCCAGCTCTCAGCACTTCATAAATCATTTCTGACCTGATGTCACTGAAGTTGTATTATTATGCAGTTAGTATCAAATTCAGAAAAATTGGGAGAAAATACAAAGAGAAGAATTTGCAGGGTGATTCTTGTAAGAATTTTATCATGTCCTCTTAAAAATGGTAGCGTTTCAGAAATATTTGTTAACTTTTTTGCATTCCATCCTGAGAAAATGTCTATAAAGGTAGATGAGTGTCATCTCCTATCCTTGTTTTTAAATCATATCCAGAATGACATCAGGCTCTGTAGCCTTCTCATTTTTTCCTTTCATTTACACTCTTCACACTTCATTGACAATTGAAGTCACCACTTTAAATTTGAGGGTGAAGGCTAAAGGCCAGCTTGACAGACTGTTGGCAGATGCTCTCTTTTGTAAGTCTTCGTTTTAAAGAAAGAATGTGGGATTTAGAAATATTTCAGATTGTCATCTTGGTAGAATTTCTCATCTACCAATGAGGGATGCGGCATCTCTATTTATTAATGTTGTGTTGGTTAGATATATTCACCCATTAGGTATGTGCAGAGGTACCTCAAACCATCTGAGAGGTGGCATCCCATTTTTCATCATCTATTCAATTGAATTTTAAAAATAACTGACCATCTTTTATATACAAGATATAAACAGACATTTATATTCTATAGTATCTACTGCTAGCAATTTACAATAGTTTTGGGGTAAAATAAAGGCAAACTTGCTTCATAACGAAACAAAATTAAATTATCAAAAAGAAATGTTGAGTTGTTAATTTAAAATATAAAATGAGACATGAGAATAACCTTAGGTTAGAAATTCAGATGTAGAAAATATCTGTATAAGAAGTTACTTAAAATACTCACAGGCATGAAAGGTATGCAAAAAGCAAAAGTAGACAAAACTGGATCTATGAAGTTGCTCCATAATGTACTAGTCAGGTGAAGTAGCACAAGTTACCTAGTGTATCAATTTTCTATTGTTAACACAACAGATTACCACAAATGTAATGGCTTAAAACCTCACAAATTTATTGCTCACAGTTTAATAGGTTAGTAGTCTGACACAAGTCTCACTGAGCTGAAGTCCAGGTGTGGGCAATATTGCATTTCTTTCTGGAGGCTCTAAGGTAGAATTCATTTTCTAAAATTCATTCATTTAGCATGGAAGCTGGAAGAATCAGTTCCTACAGGCTACCTGTATCCCTTGGCTCCTGACCCCTTCCTCCATCTTCAAAGCAAGGAACAGTTTGAATCCTCCATTGTACCACCCAAACGTCTTCTTTTGACTCCCTCTTATACTTTTCAGAACCCTGATGATTACATTGAGCCCAGTGGATCATCCAAGATCATCCTTTCATCTCAAGGCCTTTAACTGAATTATATCTACAAAGTTCCTTTTGCCATGCAAAAGATCATATTCACAGGTTCCAAGAATTAAATATAGACGTCTTTGAGGGACCATTGTTCACTCTACCATAACTAGCCTATCTCATTTCCATTTTCTCATCAGTTACTACCTGTCTCTTAGAGTTCTTGTTAGCAGAAACAAATTTCTGTGTGGTAAAGTGCCTGGCAAAAAGTAGGTCCTGAATAAAATGTTATTTTCCCCAAGGAAAAGATTATTAGGAACTAGAACATTGGGACACATCTTTGTTTAAAAAGCTCTAATTAATAAGAACCACAGCAGGGGCACACATGCAGGGGTTGGAGAGGAATTCAGTTAGTGCTGTCTTCTGAACACTCCTATCTTCATTCTCTCCTCTGCCATTGTTTACCTTCCATTTTAGGCAAGGAGCTGTATTAGGAAAATGTGGTTTCCTTTTATTAAAAGAAAATCTCTAAATTATTAATAGATATTACTTTTCCAAGGAAAGTGTCAGGAAGGAGAAAAACAATATAATCAAGATCTGTGGACACTTTAAAGATGATGATGATGGAGAAAAAGACTGAATTTTGCAACCAGGTTATGATAGCTCCTGAGGGTGATTATAATAGGGTGATCAGGCCATGCATGGGCTGCAGGGGATTAAATAGAAAAGGAGTGGTAAAGTAATAAACAGCAGAGGATACAGGCTACTCTTAAGAAAGTCCCTCAAGAAGGATAAGAAAATGGGGGCAATATATAAGCTTGAAAATAGATGATGATATTTCGTTTGCAATAGCTAAATTCGACTGTTAAGTGACTCTGATCTGTTGAAAGAATTCATGAACCAAGATCAGAAACTTTCTACTGTCTTTGATTTGTTATTCTATGCTGTTAACATTATACTTCTAACACTTCCCATCACTACAAATCTTTGCTATTATTCCCCAAATGCTTTGAACTAGAGTGATTCATTTATGTGTGTAATGTCGTAAATTGGAGTACGTGTAGGTTGTTCTTACCTTGGTAACTACAGAAACACAAAAACCAAAGGCAATGCCAGGTATTTCTCCAGGGTGAATAATTTTTAGAAGGCAAGTTTAAACTGTCATATTTCTGATTGTCTGTGATTCACACCATTGTTGTACTCTGTGATGGTTTTATTGAAAGGACTGTCATGTTCCATGGGGGACTCAGCCTACCTGCTCTTTTACCAGTAGCTGGTGGGAAAGCCATGCTGTGCCAGTGACTTATTCACAGGAGGCAGGTCAATCTTTTGAAACCATAGATTGTTTCAAATGAGAGAGAAATATGTGAGAAGAGAATAGATGTCAAGGGTAATGCTAAAGACAAGGAAAATGCTTGCCTGGGTTTTCCCTGCAGCCAGTGTTGTTAAAAATGATAGCAACTTAATGAAGCATGGAGTACTAAATGCATTAATAAGCTGAGGGAGGACCTTATTCATTCCAATTTGGTCTCTGCTCACTCGTGTTACTCGTTTTCTTAAGACTGGACTAAAATTGTGAGACCTTATGGGCTAACAATGCCCTTTAGAGCTGATAATTAATTTGAAAGAATTGTTAAAGCATATTTCTTGAGCTAAGAATGCAGTGTGTTCACAGTAAGAGGCAGAGTTAACCATTTATCAAGATAATTAAGAAAATGCATTAAAGGTTTGCTCTGTAAGAGAAAGCACTAAATTTCCAGTAATAGTAATATAATACTATTATGTGAAAGGCAATCAATAGTTTGTTTATTAAAATGAAATGTATTAGCAAGCTTTTTTATTCTGATTATAAAAATTTTCAAATATACACAAAAGTATAGAGAATACAATGGACTCAAATGTACCCAATACCCATCCATAAGTATTAACTCAGGACCCCTCTTCTATCAGTTTTCAACTCATCCACATCCTACTTCACCTCTCCAGATTATTGGGAAGCAAATTCCATATGTATTACTCTCTTCGTAACTACTTCATTATGTATCTCTGAAGGATAAGACTATTTTATAAAGGAAACCATTGTCACATCTAAAAATTTATACTATTACTGCTGCTTCTTTAATATTAACAAATATTTCCTCAGTATTCAAATTCATCACACCTGCTTCCAAGTTTTTTAAAAACAGTTGAATCAGGATTCACATGAAGTCACATATTGCATTTGTTCAATATACCTAGGTCTCTCAATCTATAACATTATTATTTCCTTGCAACTTATTTTTTTGAAGAAACCGTGTTGTTTGTCCAATAGTGTTTCTTACATCCTGCATTTTGCTACTTAGGGTTCCTGTAGTACTGTTTGCATATTTCTCTAATACTGTATTTCCCAAAAACTGATAGGTAAATTTAGAGAGTTACTCTGGTTCAGGGTTCACATTTTTGGCACAACCACTTTTTTTGTGATTATTTCTTTTTTAAAAAATTATACTTTAAGTTCTAGGGTACATGTGCACAACATGCAGGTTTGTTACATATGTATACATGTGCCATGTTGGTGTGCTGCACCCATTAACTCGTCGTTTACATTAGGTATATCTCCTAATGCTATCCCTCCCCACCTCTACACGATAGGACCCGGTGTGTGATGATCCCCTTCCTGTGTCCAAGTGATCTCATTGTTCAAAGAGCGGTTCGCACCTACTGAGTGAGAACATGGCAGTATTCGGAGGTTTCCTGTTCTTGCAAATACGTCATTGCTGGAGAAAGATGGCTTCCAGTTGCATCCATGTCCCTACAAAGGACATGAACTCATCCTTTTTTATGGCTGCATAGTATTCCATGGTGTATATGTGCCACATTTTCTTAATCCAGTCTGTCACTGATAGACATTTGGGTTGATTCCAAGTCTTTGCTATTGTGAATAGTGCTGCAACAAACATACGTGTGCATGTGTCTTTATAGCAGCATGACTTATAATCCTTTGGGTATATCCTCAGTAATAGGATGGCTGGGTCAAATGGTATGTCTAGTTCTAGATCCCTGAGGAATCACTACACTGTTTTCCACAATGGTTGAACTAGTTTACAGTCCCACCAACAGTGTAAAAGTGTTCCTATTTCTCCACATCCTCTCTAGCACCTGTTGTTTCCTGATTTTTTAATGATTGCCATTCTAACTGGTGTGAGATGATATCTCATTGTGTTTTGATTTGCATTTCTCTGATGGCGAGTGATGATGAGCATTTTTTCTTGTGTCTGGCACAACCACTTTATAGATTTGCTTCCATCATACTGCAGAAACCATCTGAGTGTCTCTCTTTTGGGGATGTTTGTGGTCATTGACCAGCATTAATAGCCACAGGTCCATCATTTTATGGGGGCTCCCTTCATAGTAAACTGCACAGTAAACTATACACAGTGAACCTTGTAGTAAACTGTAGTGTCCTGTGTACTATAGCAATTTACTCCATGTTGCTTTTTTCATTTAACATTAAATCCCGCCATTCATTGCTCTTCCACCTCAGGGTTTTCTTGCTTATTGTTACTTGTTAAAATTCTTCCAAATCACATTTATAATCAAGTTGTTCAGCACTAAGGAAAAAAACTAACATTTTCATGAAAAATGAAATTGCATTACATTTATATATTCTCTTAGGGACATTAAAAATAACTTGCTATTTTCAGAGCTAGAATTTGAGATTTGCTTTCTTGCAGAGTGAGATAGAGAAGTCCTTCAAATACTGTCCTTGAAGAGTTAGACATCGATTTAAACCCGTTTGAAAAACAATTTCAACAAATAATTGAAAATGTTCTCTTCAAAGGATTATCATTAGTCATCCAGTTAGATTATTATTTCTTAGGAATTCTGGGGTGGTGGAATAATTCATTTTCCGATTTGTTAACTTCTTATGAGTTTAATGTGAGTATAAAAAGTCTGTTTTAATTGGGGGCAGAGTATTTCTTTTTCTTTTACAGCGCAGGAGCCAGTTACCCTGAGGTGAAATGGCCTGTTGGTGTACCTGCGACTTCAGGAATTTCATGCTTAGCAATTGTAGTATACACTTGCGGGGGTAGGGGTAGGAGTTGGGATAAGTGGGTTGAACTTAATAACTCAGTGGCAATTACAAATCGTTTCACTATGGGAAAGTATTTGAAGTAATACTTCAAATACTTGAAGATAGAAAATATGGGTGGGCAAGCTCCTCCTGAATTCCCCACCACGTTATTCTAGGTTTATTGAAACTTATAAGGGGACATAAAACTCACACAGAAAATAATAATTAGACGTATTTCCACGTTAATCTTTAAAGTTTAAAACATTATTTAAAAACTTATTATCATTGGAGCTTGACTTAAACAAGTTCAGTTATAACATTGTCAGAATCTGTATAAGGATCTTTTCAGGGAATTTTTAAGTTGAGAGTGAACAACTAATTTTCTGAGATTGCCTAGACATTTTTGTAACAGAGTAGGAGCCAGGTTCTGTGTGGCTTAGGTGGGGATGGGGCTTTGAGTGAATCCTCTGTTGTACACAGACTTAATACATTCTCCATTTCAGCCCACTTTTCACCTCTGCTTTCATCAGACCTCCCTCGGTGAGGTTCTAGACTTCTGCTCTGCTGCAGTCACTCAGTGCTTTAGGCCATGACCTCCGCTCTCCTTCCTCAGCAGCTCACTGTAGACCTTCCGGAAAAATTCTAAACCCTTCTCATCCTTTTCTTGTTATTGGTTTCTATTTTCTTTCTTTCTTTTTTCTTTAGAGTCACAGGGGAAGAGCTGATAATCGCTTTGGCTATAGGTATCAACTCAAACAGAGAGACATTACGCGCAGTTCTGTGAAGATTCCCAGATTATTCCAATGGGTACTAAGCTTGAAAACATGATGTCTATGATTCTTTCTGGTTATGATGTTGTATAACTCTCATCACTTAATGAAAGCCACCGTTCCTATTTGGATAAATAAGAGAACTGAAAAACACACTACTAGAACTAAGAGTACAAACGACCTTTCCAAATATATTAGAGATGGCATCACAGTACATGGAAATGTTAAAATCCGTAACATGGGCAAGAGCACATACTAGAAAAGTGCAGAGCCTCCTTAGAAGTGAAACATTTTTGTTCCATGTACATCCATTTGCTGTAGGAGTTCAGGGACAGATAGCAATGTGGGAAAGAGGCAGAGCTCAACATTGGGCAGAAATTAGACACACACTCTTCTCTTGAGAGATTAAGAAAGAATAAATAGAAGAGGGTAATTCAGGTCCTATGAAAAGGATAAAGCATTGTCTTCCATAGAGAGTGACCTTCATTAATATTTTTATGGCTTTCGCGGAGATCATCCTAAGGAAACAGAAGTCCTGTGGCCTTATTACATTATTACAGAATCACACTTTGGCTGTGTCTCTTAACATGTGTGACAGTGATGCTCAAAAGTCTCTGTAAATCTCCAAAACGCAATACTCTTTAGTAGCATTTCTTAGATTTGTGATTCTTCTGGGGACAAAGGATCTGGAATACAATGGGTTCATGAGTATCATAGTAGAGGATTTTTTTCTTTCTTTTTTTTTTTTTTTGACAGTTTTGCTCTTGTTGCCCAGGCTGGAGTGCAGTGGCGTGATCTCAGCTCACTGCAACGTCCGTCTTCCGCTTTTCAAGCAATTCTCCTGCCTCAGCCTCCGGAGTAGCCTGCCACCACCCCCGGCTAATTTTTTTTTTTTTTTTTTTTTTTTTTTTTTTTTTTTTTTTTTTTTTTGTACTTTTTCGTAGAGACAGAGTTTCACCATGTTAGCCAGGCTGGTCTTGAAATCTTGACCTCATGATCCACCTGCCTCAGCCTCTCAAAGTGCTGGGATTACAGGCGTGAGCCACTGTGCCCAGCTGAGGTTTTTTTTTTTAAATCAAGACTTAGCCGTGCATGTGCTAGAAACTGGTTCTGGTTTTCAGACTTACTGACATGGGTATAGGTGAGCTAAGATATTCAACTGCAGGGCAGGGTCTAGAGTAGCCAGAGGTCCTGGGCTGCTCACTTCAGGCTATGAGGGCTCCTGAACACTGGTAAAAACCCCAGTACTGTACAAATATCATTTTATCTTAGGCATGATGTTCAAAAGATCGGAAAACATAACTGTATGTGATGATCATTGTCCATTGCTTATTATTTTGAGACTAAAGGATGCTTTAGAAAGACCCTATTCTCCATTTCCACACTAAATGAGATCAAGTTCTTAATACTCTTCTTATTGTAGGAGGAACACCTAATTCAATGCTGCATCAGTAATTAAATGATATTTTGTTAGACGACATGCAAATGAGTAACAAATGGACTATGAAATAGAAAGCTTCCTTTGTTACGTAAATTGTCAAACACTTGGTATTGTTTTTAAGGTTATTTGGGATTTTTTTTTAAGACACCAAGTTTGTAACGAGTGCCCTTCAACAGAAAAGATACTGGGGTATCATGCGATGTTATCTTGGGTTCCTCAAAGCCTAGCAGTCATAGCATTTTAATATTTATTAATGGAGTGTTTGCCTTCCTTGCTGCACATGAGAACAGATTGGGGTGGGGGTTAATCATCTGGAAATGAGGTATTATAACTACTGATTTTGAAGAGTCTTTATAATGAAAACAAGACACAGTTAATAAAAGTAGCATAGATAACATTAGAGAGTTATTTTATTAGGGCCATTAAATATTTGGAGTACAGTACTTAGAAAATCACTATTACAATTTTTACAGTTACTCTGAAGCCTGCTAAGAATACTGCTATTTGTTACATTTTTAATAATGCTATTTACTACATTTTAAAAGTTTACTCAAAAACTACATGACTTTCAAGTCATTTAAGAAGTCCAAAAGAAATTCCATGCCAACAAATTTAATTAATTTTGCATGGAATGTGAAAGAACTCGTAGAAAATAAATGAAAGAGGGATATTGTTTTGAAATGGGACTCATTCAGTGTTCTCTAAGGCGGTGACTGCTTTTCCATGTCACTTACTACTGGCAGTTATGTTGAATTATAGAGAGAGTCTGTGGCGTCTCTAGAAGAACTTCTCTTCATGGATTATTTTTATCTATTATTCCAGAGCCAACACAGGAGCTATGAAGTCATAAATCCACATTGTAGCTGCATGAGAACTTGGCCCTGTCCCATATTTGCATGCTGAGTGCTTTCTAAGCAAAGTTCTTTATCCATAACCTTAGTGTAGTCTTATTTTTCTTAGTGAGTACCTGTGATCTCTAATATGCTTTGTTATCTTTTTGTTTTATATCTTTAAAAAATATCTCTATGTTTTTATTCTTTCTGGAAGGAAACGGGCTCACTTGAAATATTTACATAGGTTCTCTCTTTCACAAGAACACGCAGTATTTTGTATTCATTATCTCATTATCTCTTCCCTCCTTGTGTCTTTAGAAAAGTAACAATGGACCGCAGAGGGTAAAAGAGTTTAAGTAATTGTCTCAACTCACAGATACCTAATGGGACAAACACTCCAGGAATGTATGCCTTAGTTCCTGCAGGTGACAATATATATTAACTGGGATTCAAGCTTTAACAAACAGAAAAGACCAGTGTAAAACTAATAACCATAACATAGAAGCACATTACATGATTTTGGCTATCCAATTAAACGTAATAAATATCAAATGTCCACCTTTTCAGAAGAATTACAATAAGAAATATACCATCTGTAACGCATTTCTCATTTGCCCGAAGAATACTCGCCAGCAGCACTTGTGGCTGTAGTGTTTACCCCGAGATAACTTGTGGGTTACCGTCCTAATATTATCCCCAAAGTTTGCCACGAAATATTTCACTTTTATTATTATTTTTGCAATGCTCTCTCACATTGACTTTGGAAACAAAAGACATTATTCTATTTATAGCATTCTGGGTTTGATAGTAGTATTTCCATATACAAAATATAGTACTTATTGATTGCAGAAATGTCAAATCCTAGAAAATACAGCATTCCTACATACAAAATTATTAAATTCTGATCATCATATACATTTCTGTTACATTAGGATTAGAAATAAGTTTTATTTAGAAATAACTCTAAGAACAGTTTTTATATTTTATTTTCACTTTGAAATTAAGTAAAATTTGCTTCAGCCTCAAAAAACATGTTTATGTAAAATTAAATGAGAGCTGGCAGTGAGCTGTGTATTTTTTTTCCTAATGGGAAATGGGTTATGGGTTAAAGATGTACAAGCTGGCTGGGCACGATGGCTTATGCCTGTAATCTCAACACTTTGGGAGGCTGAGGCAGGTGGATCACCTGAGGTTAGGAGTTCGAGACCAGCCTTACCAATATGGTGAAACTCCATCACTACTAAATACAAAAAAAAAAAAAAAGGATAAAATAAAATTAGCCCAGTGTGATGGCACCTGCCTGTAATCCCAGCTACTAGGGAGGCTGAGGCAGGAGAATTGCTTGAACCTGGGAGGCAGAGGTTGCAGTGAGCCAAGGTTGTGCCATTGTACTCCAGCCTGGACAACAGAGCACGACTCAATCTGGGGAAAAAAAAAAAAAAAAGGTATAAAAGCTAGAGGCCCTGGCCTCTACAAGCCAGCAATTTAGTTATTCATCTTCCTTGTCTTCTTTATCATTTTAAGACCTTGTCAGGAATACTTTGGGATTACCAGTAGTTAGGACCAGGATATTTCATATTTTATAGTAGAGACAACTCTATCTGTGCATTTTATAAGATTAATCAATTGGTATGTTTCTTGGTGAATTTCTATATAAAGAAATTCTATGTAATGAGTTGTTCAATATGAACTGCCTAAAAGCAATTCCTTACAAATAATACCTAAAATGCATAAGTAGCAAGTATCTTTTATAATGGTTGGTGTAACATGTTCTATGTTGTTCCTACTTTTGCCCTTTCTCTGTTACTTATTTTACTTTGTCTTTGTTTTAAAGATAATTTTATTTAAAAGTAAAACATTTATGTTCATACAAAAAATATAGCAGAATACGGGATGGAAAATAAAAGTCCTTCTCCTTTTTCCTTGACTCCTAAAGTTCACATATTTCCTCTCCCCAAATGTCTTGGCATATTCAAGCAGTTATAGGCACATACATAGATAAGTGTGTCTATCTGCATTTATACTTATCTATGTGCCTTTGTAAATATAAATTCATCACTATTTCTCACCTGCAGTGATACTCAATAAAACAGAATTCTCAAAGCCCAGACGCCTCAGGACAAATATCTTGGCTGTCCTTCCTATGCTGGAGCCAATCAGCTGGTCTCAGGGGAGAAGAGGCATTTGGGAGGTTGGGCAGCAGTGATTTGTCAACAAGTACAGAAGCATATCAGTATTTTATCAACTAGTTGTTCCACAACTGTGCCTAAAAGGCTAATACTAACCCTACTTTGACTCATTCGATGGGTGATTTCCCCTCCATGGCTCTCAAGCAAGCCTGCATTCAAGTAAAGATCTCGAAGGACTAGCATCAGAGCCACCTGTATTACCCTATTCCATACCAACTTTTTATATTTTTAAATCTAGTCCCTTATGGTATACCATAGATCCTATACATGTATGCATGAGCTACCATGTCAAAACTACGAAGCAGATAAAATTTATTTCTAGAGCATCCCTTTCAGGATTCCCTCTAGCTCAGCAGGCCTGTTAATCACATTGTAGTGAGCCTGTCCTCCCAATTGTGCCCCACCAGTGATCTCATCCACTTAGAGCTTAGAGCTGCCAAGTTCTCATACCTCATAGCATTTACTAGTCAAGAACATATCATACTGTTTTATTATTATAGCACTTTCCATTTGTCTCATTATTACACTGTATTAACAACACATTGATGGTGGAATAGTAATTTAAACTAATTTGTATCTGTCTTTCTACCTAGAACATTGTATATAAATGTCATTCTATAATGTTTCTGCACTATTCTTTTGGACTACATTGGTAAAGACACAGATATGTACTACCACAAAACATTTAGAATATTTCTTTTTTTATATCTTGAAATTCTATACAAATTTGTAAATAGAGCATTGCCACATTCCTCTCCATTGTCACTCTGTCGACAGTAACAATACCTCTTTATTTCGCCTCTTTTCTTGCATGTTTACCTTTTGTAAAGAGTAGGTACAGAAACCCTTCAGTTAATGTCAGGTTCAATCAGTTGTCTTCATAACACTGGAATTTCTCATCCATTATTTTCTATTTGGGACTGTAAATGAATGGACATGTATTGAGGGTTTACTGCCACAATGCTAGAACCACAATCTGAACATAGGAATGTGTTTATGTTGTTTTTGCTATACCATACTAACTCCCTCTAAATGGCACTTTTTTGAGGATTATCTGATATAAGTAAACATGTTTTCTAAACTATTAAGCACTATTCACACTGGGAATTTCTAGTTTATATTTTACAGTCTTTAACATAGTAAGGTGAGTAAATTGGTATGTACTATTAATAAATGCTTTGGGTGGTAATAACTATAATGGAACTTTAAGTGTCAGGTGAAATGTTGCCAGTGAATTGTTAACAAAACTAAAATCCAGTCTTAATCCACTTCTTTTAAAGCCAAAACAAAACATCACTTTTTAGCAAAAAAGGTTATTAAATATGAACCTGTAATGGCAAAATCATTTTAGACAACATTATAAGATTATAGAATAAAATCTGAAATAAAATCTACTGTAGCATTTAGACTTATATTTGACATAAAATGATGACAATATTTGGGAATTCAATGTTATTGTTGTTGTTATTCTTCCCTAGGTGTTCCAGATTGCATATGTGATTGTGAAGGCAGCTAACTCCCCTCGGCCTGGAAACTGGATTTTGGAACGCTCTCTTGATGATGTTGAATACAAGCCCTGGCAGTATCATGCTGTGACAGATACGGAGTGCCTAACCCTTTACAATATTTATCCCCGCACTGGGCCACCGTCATATGCCAAAGACGATGAGGTCATCTGCACTTCATTTTACTCCAAGATACACCCCTTAGAAAATGGAGAGGTAAGATGAGAAAACTCACCATTTAAGCACATTTAAGATGGTGAAATAGGCCTGTCAGAAAAACCTGAATATATCAGTAATTAATGTGAGGGAGATTTTAAAATAGGATTTAGCAAAAGTACATTTAAATGAGTTATTAAATAAAAAAGAAAAACCTGAGGTGATTAGAATTTTAACTACCTTCATGTGTCTCCCATCTCCAGTAAAGATCAGAGAAGAGGAAATAGGTTTAATCTGGAAAGTCAATGATTAATTTTACATATAAAGAGACTTTCTTAACAATGAGGATTGCTAATGACTAGAGAAGGATTGGAGACCTTACAGGTGGCCTTACATTTGTGTGTACTTTGGTCTGAGATAGAGACAAAAGACATGAATTTGTGAAGAAATGTAATCCACAGGAAAGACCCAAATGAAAAGTAATTCTTTCAATCTTTTGATGTTTTCCTGCTGTCACCCCATAGGCCTACAGTGGGGTTTCTTCCCTGGGTCAGGCTTTGTGGAATAGTAATGTGCAGGAAGTCTTAGGTTCTCTGTGATGTGCAAGTTAGGTTATATGCTTAGTTCAAATATGTTCTACTTCTCCAGTGTCTTTCATCCCGTGGTTGAGATTCATTCATTTATTTTAAGCCACATATTCTAACCATGGCTTCAGTTGTTATTAGTTTATTAGTTGTGTGTGAGGGTGAGGGGGTTGGTGGTTTTTTTTTTTTTTTTTTTTTCTATTTTCTGGCTTCGTTGTGTGTTCTTGATCCAGTTACTTACATTCTCTGCACCTCAGTTTCATCGCCCATAAATCAGGAATAATAATAGTTCTTACCTCATATAATTGTCAAGAAGAATAAATGCATTATTTTATTTAAAGCATTAGAACAATGCTGAAATGCACACTAAGTACTCTGTAAGTGCTATTTTTATTGTTTTGTTGTCATTAAGGAAATAATAACCGTTACTACTATTATTTTTATTATTATCCTTAGTCTTCTCTCAAATACCCAAGCTTTGACTTAGTGACTCTCTTGGATTATCCAATACCTCTTTAGTATATTTCCCTAACTTGTCTCCCTTTAGTATATGTGACCCATCTCCTTTCATCCTACCTAATTATGTACATCTCCATTGATACTCACACATCTGAAGCTAGTATCATCTTTTATATTTACATTTTCAGAAAACCCATACATTCTATCATGCCCACCCCAGCTGATCTAGGGTTATCTCTAAACACTTCTAGGGAAAATTAGGTTTTTGGCATCAATCTGTCAGACCCTCATTAGGCACTATTTGTGTATTAATATATACCAGTGCTTCACTCTATTTCAAATTCCATGGTCAAAAATACCAGTTTTGGGGAAAAACATTCCAAATAGTACTCTCAGCAGAGATCTCAATCTGCCAAATGACAAGGACTCAAATGCAGTGAGTCAAACAGCTGTTCAACCTGCTTTGTGCCTAGAGGCATCCAATTCCTGGCCAGTTTGGCCTGAGGATGGGAGAGTAGGGACTGCAGAAAGAATTTTGAGTTGAATTTTTATTAATTTTTTTCCTAGATTCAGTTTACATAAAACTAATAATTGTCTAATATTTTAAGACTATTCTATACCTTTAAAAATGATTCAATTCAGAAATTTATTAAGCAATGCAAAATACACTTAGGCAGATATGTAAAATGCATGTCACAAGCATATACCCTACCCATTCTCTCCCTTCTGTAATCCCAGCACTTTGGGAGGCCGAGGAGAGCGGATCACAAGGTCAGGAGATCGAGACCATCCCAGCTAACACAGTGAAACCCCGCCTCTACTAAAAATACAAAAAAAAATTAGCCGGGCGCGGTGGCGGGTGCTTGTAGTCCCAGCTACTCAGGAGGCTGAGGCAGGAGAATGGCATGATCCCGGGAGGCGGAGCTGGCAGTGAGCCGAGATCACGCCACTGCACTCCAGCCAAGGGGACAGAGCGAGACTCCGTCTCAAAAAAAAAAAAAAAAAATGGTTCTCCATGTCTTAAACCAAGTCAGCCTGCCAATATGAAACAAAAGATATGTTTGTTAGTTAATTACTTAGTTTCTTTAGTTGGCTATATTGTTTTCACTCCTAGACAACACTTAACTAAAAACTATTTATTGATGGTTACTATTAGGAGCAACTGACTGAACTATCTCTATGACATGTTTCCTTACATCCATTTGTTACTCATAGGGAAGTGAATGAAATAAGGAACAGAAAATAATTCAAAATATTTGTTATAGAATGATAGGATTGAAGAATAAGAATTAAATTCAGACCTCTCCTAGGCTATCTGTTCATTTTATATAGCTTACTTTGTGGAATATGTTACTTTTTTGAATAGACAGGTGATATTCTCCAAGACTCTCAGCTCAATGGTAATAGAACTGAAATAATAATTGAGGTCTCTGATTCTCAGGTAAATATTTCATCCATAATCTGGTAAAGACTAGAAGTTGTCTTTTAAAGTTGACAATCGCTAAACTTAAAAGTAGTTCAGAGGAGATATAGTATTGCTGGATCTAATGTAAGTAGAAAGACACATGGAATTAGAAGACCTGGATTCTGGTACTGGTTCCAGTTATTTGTGGGACCTTGGTCAAATGATTTAATCTCTCTGGGATTAAATTTCTTTAGGCCAGGCGCGGTGGCTCAAGCCTGTAATCCCAGCACTTTGGGAGGCCGAGAGGGGCGGATCACGAGGTCAGGAGATCGAGACCATCCTGGCTAACGCGGTGAAACCCCGTCTCTACTAAAAAATACAAAAAGAAAAAACTAGCTGGGCGAGGTGGCAGGCGCCTGTAGTCCCAGCTACTCGGGAGGCTGAGGCAGGAGAATGGCGTAAACCTGGGAGGCGGAGCTTATAGTGAGCTGAGATCCGGCCACTGCACTCCAGCCTGGGCGACAGAGCGAGACTCCGTCTCAAAAAAAAAAAAAAAAATTCTTTAATAGATGAATTAGTTCAATGCCAAAATTGTTCTAAGGCAGCATGGTAATTTCTAAAATAATATAGTTTTGGCTATCATACAACATTTCAGGATATTCTGAAAGTTTTGGATGCTTTTCTCTAACATTATCCAGACAAAGCTGTGGAATAAATCTCACTCATCAGCTTCAGTTTCAAAATTATGTACTTTCATATAACCCTTAACACCTGGAATACAATTATTAGTTGTTTATGTTCAAAACTTTACAGAGAAGTGACAGTCAAATAAGAGAAGCAAATATTTAAACCAGTACATAAAACATGATTGTATAAGTACTATAACAGTAGTGTGTACAGAGAGCGATAAATCTCCCCCTGCTTGAGTGGAAGGAGGCACATTGAGAAGATAACTTCTCAGAATACAGGACAGCAACAACTCTTATCTCAAAAGTCTCAAAGCCAATATGCAAATTCATCTCTAATAATGCCTATGTGTTAAACTCGGTACATACAGAATTTACCTCCTTTGTTGATGGATATTGTTATTAGATATAGGATTCTAGGTTTGCAGTTATTTTGTTTTGGGACATTTTATTGTTTTCTGGTTTCCATTGCTTATGCAGAGAATGCAGCTATCTAATTACTATCTTTTGGAATGACTTTTCTCTGATTTCTTTAAATATTTTTTCTTTATCTTTGTTCTTCAGTAGTTTTACTGTGATGCTCCAGATCTTCACTGCCCACTGCAATAGCTACTAGCCATATGTGGTAATTAAAATCTAAATTTCAGTTAATCCAAATTAAATTAAAATTCAGTTTCTCCATTGCACTAGCCACATTTCAAGTGCTCAATAGCCACATGGGACTAGCAGCCATCACACTGGATTGGGCAGAAAGGAACATTGCCATTATTGCACAAAGTTCTGTTGGGCAATGCTACTGTAGATTGTACCTTTTTATTTTCTACATATCTGCAGACTGATGTCTTTCATCAGTTCAGAGAACTGTTCAGTCATTACCTCTCTAAATATTGCCTCTTCCCCATTCCCTCTGCTCTATGATTCTAATTAAAAATGACTTGAAACTTTTTACTGTATACACTATGTATCTTAAACTCTCTTCCTTAGTTTTCATCCTTTTGTCTTTCTGTAGCTTCATTCTGGATATTTTCTTCTGGATTATTTCTAGTTCATTAATTCTCTTCTCAGCTATGTAAACATTGCTATTAAAATTATTCATAGGATTCTTAATCATATTGTAGTTTTCAGTTTCTAAATTTCTCTGGTTCATTTTCGTTTTTCTTTCTTATTTTTTTTGAGACAGAGTCTCACTCTGTCACCCAGGCTGGAATGCGATGGTGCAATCTCGGCTCACTGCAACCTCCACCTCCCAGGTTCAAGCGATTCTCCTGCTCAGTCTCCTGAGTAGCTGGGATTACAGGCATGTGCCACCATGTCCAGCTGTTTTTTGTATTTTTAGTAGACAGAGTTTCACCATGTTGGCCAGGATGGTCTTGATCTCTTAACCCTGCAATCCACCTGCCTTGGCCTCCCAAAGTGCTGGGATTACAGGCATAAGCCACCGTGCCCAGCCTGGTTCATTTTCAAATAGAAGTTGTTTCTCATTTTACATTGAAATTTTATATTTATAGTAAAATTTTAATTTAATTATATGATTTATTCTAAAAGTTTCAATATTCTATTTTGATCTCCTCGAACATAAAGTAAAATTATTTTAANCCATGTTGGCCAGGATGGTCTTGATCTCTTAACCCTGCAATCCACCTGCCTTGGCCTCCCAAAGTGCTGGGATTACAGGCATAAGCCACCGTGCCCAGCCTGGTTCATTTTCAAATAGAAGTTGTTTCTCATTTTACATTGAAATTTTATATTTATAGTAAAATTTTAATTTAATTATATGATTTATTCTAAAAGTTTCAATATTCTATTTTTGATCTCCTCGAACATAAAGTAAAAATTATTTTTAAAAGTTTTTGTCTGATAATTCTAATATATGACCTTTTTGGATATATTTTATTTTCTGTTTCATCTGCTGATTCTTTTTATGCTGTCTTACGTTCTTATGTGCCTGATTATCTTTGTATAACAGAAGTTGTATTTGAAAGAGAACGTGTAGAAATAATTTGAGAGCTAGTATATTGTTTTCATCCTGTGTGGATTTTCTGATGCTACTGCCAGGCAATGGAAATCTGAATCAACTTAATTCAATTTTAGGGATTCAAATTTCTGGGACATTCAGATGATTCAAAGCGGTACTACAACCCAGTGACAGCTGCTTTAATTCCAGTATATGCTCATTCTCATGCTGCCTGTCTTTGGAGTCCAAGGCAGCGTGTGTGGGAATTACCAAAGTCCCACCCATGCAGTCCTGGAATCCAACTTTTGTCCTCCTAATACAACAGGGCTGTCAAAGTGCTGCTCAGTCTCTCAGCCATGTCTCTGGACAGGAAAATGCTCACAGGACAAAAACTGTCACAACATACCAATCACCTGTCTAGACATCTCTTTTGTCCTTGATGTTGAAAAGGTTATTCTTCACTCTCCTGATAGCCCTCACATGGCTTTAAACATATGTTTTTGTATATTTATCCAGTTTGTCTAGTTGTTATCATTGACAGTGTTGACTCTTACTGTATAATCTACCATAAATAGAAGCGAAGTTGCACATGCATTTAATTTTTTTTTTTATTTTGGAATTCTGTTAAATTTACACACATATATGAAGATTACAGAGAATCCTCACATTCCCTCATTCAGATGTTCCTAGGAATAATATCTTAAATAATGACAATACACATGTCAAAACTAAGAAGTTAGCATTGATACATTGTTGTTAACTAAACCGCAGACCTTATTCAGGTTTCATTCACTTCACCAATTTCATTTTTTCTCTTCTGGGTTCCAATTCAGGTACTATGTTGCATTTAGTGACTGATCTGTGACAGTTTTAAGAGATATTTTAAGAGATATTTAGAGATATTTTATAGACTATTATTCAGTTTGGGTTTGCCTGATGTTTTCTCATGGTAAAACTGGGCTTCTGGATTTTTGGAACCAATACCACAGAGGAAACAGTTTTCTCATTGCATCAATCATTGTTTATTAATATATGCAAATATTTTTTGTTTCTTTTTTATTGGTTTATGGGGCTTATGCTTCTATTAATAGGTAGATTTTAAAATGATTTATTTTAATTTTATGGTTACATAATAGGTATATATATTTTAGACAGATTTTTAATGTGGACAACAGTATCTAAATATTTACTGTGATTTGTAATGTATATTTTTGACTAAGCATTGAATGGTCATTTTCTTCCAGACCATCAAAATATTCCTTAAATATGTCAAAATAAGAAAAACAAGTCCCTCCCTCCCTTCTGCCTGCCTGTCTGCCTGCCTTCCTTCCTTCCTTCCTTCCTTCCTTCCTTCCTTCCTTCCTTCCTTCCGTTTTTTTCTTTCTTCTTTAAAAACAGGTTCTCATTGTGTTGCTCAGACTAGAGTCCAGTGGCATGATTATAGCTCACTGCAGCCTCAAACTCCTAGTCTTAAGAAATCTTCCTACCTAAAAAATCAACCTCCAGCTAATTTTAAAAATGTTTTTTAGAGACAGGGTCTTGCTATGTTGCCCAGGCTGTTCTCAAACTCCTGGCCTCAAGTGATCCTTCCACCTTAGCCTTCTAAAGTTACAGTCTTCTGAGATTACAGGCACGAGCCGCCATGCCTGGCCCAGAGGAATTTTTAAGGCCCATCCATGTAACAAGGCATTATGAAATAAATATGTCTGAATTATTACACACTAGTCAGACAACAATGTTCATGTTTTAGGCTTAGAATATTAATAGGAAATAGTCTTCTTATGACTAACGCCAAATCTACTGAGTCTAAGGTTTATTACATTGCCACTTGTCTAGAGAATTTAATTTTTGAGACATGTGCCAAAATCTTTAGAACATTAGAGCTGAAAGATACCTTAGGTAAATTTCTCATCGATCTATTAAAGGATATTCAAACCCTCAATTTCAGCCTCTGTATCCAAACTTCAATACTGCCCCATGTCCATATCATCACTGGAGAGGTCTAGTCTTTCCTTATGGCCTCTTTAATCTTAATTGCATCATCTCTGATGTTTTATTTGGCTTTGTTACTCCAGCTACTCCCACCTGTTTCCCTTCATGGTTTAATTTGGCCCCTTCTCTGCCCTCCACCCCACAATGATTTCAAGAGATCAACAAATGTTAATCATGTGGATTTGCCAGTCCCCTAGATAACTAGGTTCAACTACTACCAAGAAAGAGCTTAACCCTGAAGCTTAGCATCCTAGGCCTGCACCTAAAGGGAGAAGAGAAGTTCATTCTGAGCTATGAGATAATCATAAGGTATCAAGTCTCAAGGCCTGCCAAAGGATGGATAATGGAGGACATAGGCGGGACAATAATATGACCGGGTGTGTCTCTATCCAGGCTGCAAATAGAAGGAGGCTTTGAGCAAAAGCCTTAAAAGAGTTTTATTTTAGAAGAGCAATTTTCTGTCATCAATGCCAAGAGAAGGCTCAGCAGGGACCCTACTTTGTCCTGCTTTGAGCAAATGATACTGAGCTCCCTAAGAGAATTTGCAGGGTATGAAGCAACAGACCGCAGAAGCCTCCATTACTTTGAGGTCAACCATAGGGTAGAGTTCTTGTGGGAACAGCTACATAACATGCATGTCCAGCAGTGCCGCAGGGAACCAAGCCATCAAGAGCTGCTATCATAGCCCAAGTGCTGCCTCTGCTGAAAGCAGTAGCCCAGATGCTATTGAGAACTGCTAACAAGAACTGCCACTTGGAAGCACCTCGAGAATTTGGCTTTACTGGAAATCACCTAGAAGCATTTGAAAAATAGCTACTCCTGAAACCAGAACTTTTAATTCATTAGATTTGTCAGAAGCTCAGGGCTTCAGCCTTTTAAACCCTGTAGGAAAAAAGGGCACCAGTTATTTAGGGAAAGAATAGTGGTCATTCCAGCTACTTCCAACTGAAGAAAGAGACTAATTTTTCTGTCAAGAAACGTGATAGGTTTTGGTGGACTGAATCTCTTGAAAGGTTTGAGTCGAGCAAATAAACTTCTAACTAAAATTAAGTTATTGATGGTCAAAGGGGTAGCTGAGAGAAGAATCACAGTAATAATGTTGAGGAGGACGAACTGTCTAGATGGCATTGCTTTAGAGATCCTAGAATTAAAATTATAATATTTTTCTGTTGTATGAGACTTTTCCCTTTCTATGACTCAGATTATTGCTTTTAATTTATTTGGATTGTCACTAGACTGCTAACTAAATATTCATGGTTGCCATAGTGATTTTACTTCTATTTCCTCATACAGAGAACTTTAAGTTATTTACATATGATTTTTTTTTTCCTTCTTACCACCACCTTCTCCTTCTCCTGGACTGCAGCTCAATGGAACTTAGATTCACTTTGATTCTGCTTTGAAACATGGCAGGCTTGTATAAAAATCCCTGGAGAAACAATCATTAAATCTTGAAGACACTTTTTTTTTTTTTTTGTAAACTGTATGTAGAGCTTTGATATTATTTTGATTTCCTATGTGACAGAATTTTATATATACAGACAGAATATTTTTCTTCCTCTTTTCATCATCTGACATTATGGTGATCCTTAGAATTGCAAATACAGGAGAAGGAAGACACAAACCCAAGACTGTATTAAAAAATGTTTCAGAAATTCTCCTTTGATATAACATTGTTAAGGTTATAACATGATTTCACATGTGAGTTTGTATGGAAATGAGGGAATGGAAATGAAGACCTAGCCTTTCTCAATTACCCTTGCAATTGTTCCTTTAGGGAGAAACAGTGGAGTATCGCTAATTTGTATTGGTTTTGAATAGAAATTTAGGTAAATAATTATTTGGGGTTTCAGGCTTCCTTTCTCTAAAAATAATTCTTTTTAAACCAATGTGGGGCCAGTCAGTACCTGGAGCAACAATATTAAAATACCTCCTTACAATGAGGTTTATATGGAGTCCTATAAAAAATGAAATGTTTCAACTCTGGTTGGAAGACACAGAGCAGCTGAAATATTTTGGAATGACACACACATAAAATACATTATCTATTTAAGGTAATTTATTGTTATATTTTAAAAATATATCATTGTAATAAAATAAAGATAAAATTAAGAGGATTATATTCCTCCTTTTTCTCTGCTGATCAGTTAATAGACTCCCTTACTCCTCCAAAATACGTACATATATATATAATGCCCAGAAAGCATCCACAAATCCTTATAAAATTAATGCAGTATTGTTGAAAAAGAAAGATAGCCAGAGAAACTGAATGAGAATGGAATCCTGAGGAGAAAACACCAATATTTAAGAGACCTGGTTTTCTCAGTGTTGTGGAACAGGAGCCACTGAAATGGAACAGAAGGGTAAGCTTCTGTCAAGCTGGGTAAAGAAGCCCAGGGCTGTGGAAGAAGGTACAAAGACACTGCACACTGACTTTTGGGGAATTACCTGGATTTGGCTTTCAGATAGCTCTGCAAGGATTAACAATAGGGTTCAGAAAGAAGAGTAAACTACCTAATATGTGCCCCAGCCAGTTTACATGGTTATGAAAATGCTCAAATTAGATTTTTATGGCAACACTCTCTTTAACCTCTACAATATGATAGCATTTCCAGCTTTTTTATTCTCAAGGTTCAGTAGGTAACATTGGCTTAAGCCCACTCCTAACTGTGAAATGACTGAGCTGGCTCAGCCTGGAATGCAAGGGGGGAACATGAGAGGGAACCAGCCATACCACATGGGGCCATGGCTAGGGAAGGCAGAGGCGACTGAACAAGACTGAAGGAATGTGAAGCAAAACACCACAAGCTTACTGAAGTTGGAGGACCAGAAGGCATAGGTGAGGGTCTCAGTGCTAATGTAGGGTTAGTCCAGGACTAAGTAGACAAAAATAATAATAAAAACAACAACAATAATAATAACAATAACAAATGATGGCTAGTATTTGTTGCACATTTATTTTATGGAGGATGTTAATCTAAGAATTTCCCATGTATAAATTCATATATACTAATACTTGTCTCATTTTACACCTGAGACACAGATAGTACAGAGAGGTCAAATAAGTTTCCCAGGGTTCCTTAGTTAGTAATTTTTGGAGCTTTGATTTGAATTCAGTGTATTCTCAGAGCACCAGAAAGGTACAAGGCTAAAGGTTTCCTTCTCTCTGGGGTTTCCTGGAAAATCTTCTCAATACTATAGGCTCAGAAGTCCCCTCTCTTAGCAGGTCCTGCTGAAACTCTATGTGAGGTTGCACAGGTCTGAGTTTGAGCTGCTGCTTATTTTTTATTTTGGGGTTTCAGTGTTTTCATGTTTTAGATTAAAAAAATTCTTTACCTTTAAACTTTGATGAATTACTTCATTTTTATATCTAATAGGTTTTTTTTTACCTTCACTTTAATTGATTTCTTAACCTCTTTATCTTGCTCATTTTTTAATCTTTTAATGATTTTAGATTGCTGATTTTAATAATTTTATCTTGGTATATTTATATTTATCAGTTTTTTCTGCTTCAAGCTTTATTCTGGCAAATGATGTATATTTATATTTCTTTTGTGTTGTGTTTAAAATATTTTTAAAATTTGGTTCTGGATTTTCATGTATTTCAATTGTGTTATATACTTGTCAGATTTTTTTCTTTAATAATTTTAAAGTGACTTTTGCATTACTTTTGATCATTTTACTCTTAGCCTATTTTGCACTTTTGATACCTAAATATAATCTTGTTTGTCTAGTGTTTTAGTGTCTTTATTCATTGCTTCTACATGGCAATAGGAAATATGACCATAAAAACCTCAGTGAAAGTAACCCACATTTACAGATGGCTTATATTTCTTTATCCCACCCCGCCACACCACACCCATTCAACCCATCTGTAGCCTCCCTTTCAGTTGTTCTTAAAAGACCTTCCTTTTTAAGGGAACTTACATTTTCCCTTCAATACTAAATCCCAAAAGCTAATAGCAATACAGAAGATCCACTGACCAACAGTTCTTCCCAAGACAGTAATAGTAACTTACATGCATAATTGTTAAAGCAGTTTTAAGGTTTTTGTTTTGTTTTTTGCTATCCATGTTCCTAAAACATGTTATTCCTCTAAAATTTTACTATATGAAATAATTGACTAATGGTTGAACAAATAGTATAAACATATAAGGAAGGTGATATGGGTTTTACTCACAGAAGAATCCTCGAAACGCATACCTGATTTGGTTCTAATAAGAATCACATTACAGGAGATCCAATAGAAGCTATATAAAAAGGGTTTTAGAAAATATCTTTAAATATTAATTTGCATCCACTATAGCGTTACTAGTTGAATTTAACTTCCTTCCAGTACACCTGTAGAATGAGCTATTGAGTTTAACTTCTTTCCAGGCGTGGTTATGGAGTCTGCTAGTGTGTAGGCGTCCCAGGGGCCACACCATATTAAATAGGCTGGTGATAAAAATGGATAGGACAAGATTTCTCATCAGGAACATTTTAAACAGAATCTGTTGATTCTATGTTGGGGGCAGAGGCTGGGAGAAATAGGGAGATATTAGTCAATGCATTTCTTTTATAAGTGGGCAACAGAACCCATCTTTTGTGGTCAAAGTACTGCAGAACTTCTCAAGCATTATACCCATGTTTCAGTTTTTGACCACGACTTTAATGCTCCACAAGGAGGCCCGCTAAGAATATTTTTCTTGTCCATTTCTATAAGAGAGAACAAAATGCTGTGTTAGACATAGTTGAGACCATTATAATAATGTCACTACATTTTGAAATAAAATTCTGAAATGCCTTAATACATAAATCAATTTATGAAGTCTTTAAAATTGGCTGCTAAAACCAGTAAAATTATATTTTTGGAACATAGTTAACTATTTTGTGCACATAAGTGAGGCTGTAGATACTAGGGTTTTAAATGACTTAAAAGAGATATATTTCTCCAAACTGTAGGTAATTATATCAATATTACTTTGACAGAGATATAGTAATTCTCTATCTTAGAGTAAAATTTATTAAAACATTAAGTAAACCAACAAGTAAATACACTTTTGGTCAAACAAAACCTTAAAATTATGTTTTCTTTTATTTGACTCAAGCTAATTCTTTCTGTTATTTTTGTTATTAATTGACTACTCAGGTAAAATTCCATCTAAATTGAATTGACGTCATCTATCCCATTGTCAGAAAAGACCAGCCCTCTATCCCATTCAATTTATTAAACCACTAATCTTCCGAACTTTTCTTCAAAGCTTGTCAGTTTTGATCCAAATAAACTTCAGATTTCATTGTGTAGACCTGTTACTTCTTGTGTGAAAGACAGTATGGTTTCATAGAATCCACTCTTGGCCATTGTTAGTATTGTACAGATAGGCACACAAGCATTTAAATATGCTAGCACCTTATTGCAAAAAAAAAGTTCTACTTATATTCATTGCAATTTATTATAGAAAATGTTTTCTGAACTGAAAATTATAAACTGTTGTCAATAATTCAAGTCCCAATTCTGAAGTGTATTGAGATTACTGAACTGTGAGGCAGGAACAATATTTATTCTCTACATAAAGAAAGAAAAGGACTATTAAATGAACTTGATATTATAAGAAGCACTTCAGGTTGTCAAAATTCATATATGACATCTATAATCAGGCCTAAAATCCCAAGTAAACATTCCCTGATGGAATGGCAGATCATGCTAGATTTGCTGGTTATTATCAGTTTTATTTTACGTTACCTAAGTAGAGTTTAAGCCTTTCAGTTAAAATATGACTCCCAAGCAAAAGGAAGAGGATTAGTGGATTAACTATTGTTTGTATTATCAATAATATTGGCAATAATCATTTGTCTATTGCGCTGTGTCAGTTACAAGGCACTCTGCCATGCATTCTTCCATCTGATCCTCACCAAAGCCTTGGAGATACTTGAAGCCAAAATTGTTGTTATTCTCATTTTACAGATGGAAGTGAAGGAACTGATTTGCGGTCACACTGTAGTAAATGTTCTACACTAATCTCTAGTCCAGGTCCAGTGCAGACCTTCTGATGGCAAACCTTATAATCATTCCATTCATAAATGGAACACTTAGGTCCAATCAGTCATTTCCTAAATGTATATTTACCATTGGTCACAAGGGTTTGTACGACACTGTGTGGATAATTAAATGCCATCCACCATCTCTACTGAGAAAAACCCAAGGGTGTGTCAGTTAATCAGTCTTACACGGGAAAGATAATGTACTATTATCTTTATTGCAAAAGTATACTTGAAAATATAACAAAGGATATTGAAGCTATTAAAATAAGCTTCTGATCCTTAGGGAAACTATTTCAACACTAGAGCTATCATCAAAAGTCCTTGAGACAAGTAACCCAGGAGTGGAATGGTTATGATTACACTTTATAGGCAAACTTAAAAAGATATCAGAATTTGCGTTACTAGGTCCCCTGCTATGAAGTGAAAACTGGAGAAAAATGTACAGCAGAGCATTCTAGCCTGAGGATGTGTACTATTTTGCACCATAGCAGACTGACTACAGTCAAATGTTTTCATTGGAAAAATGTAAATGAAAACTATTGCTCAATTCTGCTACCTGGGTAGTACATAAGACATATAATTTAAATTCTAATCATGGATAACAAAAATCCTATGATACTTATTTTGCAAAGGAAAATGGCAGTCCTGGCAAGATTATAAGTTAGAAAATTATATTTCCTTTGTGTAAATTTGTTCTTTAGCTTCATTCAGTAATCAGAATTATTTGTTTCCTTTTTCAAATTATAAGTGCCCTCTAAAACCGAGCCTACTACTGTTATGTTGAGCCATGGGAAATTGCCAATATTTGACTATTTTAGTCAATAAAAATGCAGTTTCATATGGTTTAAACTAATAATATGCCAAAGCCTGAATAGAAATACTTGCAGAAATACTGTCCTAAGTATAACCTCAGATGTACACAGTATTTTAGCAAAAGCATCAATGGGAAATCAGACAAGTCCTTTTGCTAAAACAATGTGTAAGTATAAGTATAACAACGTATAAGTATAATTTAATTTGTGAAGGCCTTTTCTTTACCAAATTAGTAATATGGTGAATATTAAACTAAACATGAGTCATACTACATTTGTTTTTAAATTTTGCAGGTAAGGGGGAAATAGCAAATAATATTTTTGTACTAATAATCAGGCATTATATGAGTTGTTATAAGGAACTACATGAAAGTTGGTGGTATACAGGTTACCAGTAGTAAGTTTGAGAACTGTGTTGTTTTGGCTCACAGAATATAAAGCATGTATGTATATACCTGTATCTTCACATAGACACACTCTGTTACCCTTATATGTATTATATAATCACATGTGTAGATGTTCATTTTATCAGGAGTGACAGTTGACACCTTTTAGGGGCATTTTACATATTTTAAAACCTGACATCCACTTACAGCACTTATCCACTATTCTCTTCAGGATAAACTACCTTTATTGCATGACTGTTGGTAAAATTTCTTGGATTATGTCAAGGGGAAAAAAAATCCTCTATTGCTTTTTAAAGAAAAAATATCAGAATGGTTTAATTTTGTGTTATTTTTTATCTCCACATTAGTTTGTTCTTTCGGTGGATTAAAGACATTTTTCTCTTCCATTATTTCAATTTGTTATGTTGCATCCATTTATCTTATAGAAAGATAAACTTTTGTGTTGAATTAGCTGTGGAAGACCAGTGCACACATTAATCACTACTAAGCAAATGCATTACAAAAAAAAAGAGGACAACAAAAATGAGCTGGAATACAGTTTCAGTTCTAACACCAAACAATTTAATATCATGAATAATTTTCTTGGGAATATGTAGCCAGTGAGTAGACCTCAACATTTAGCTATTTTTTTCAATAAATAAACATTGAGCACTGCCTTTATGGCAAACACTGTCTTAGGTGCAGGGGATAACGGACATTATGCTTTGGAGGGATTAGATAAGAGATGAAATAAGTCAGAGTAAAGATCTGTAGTACAGAAAAGTCTTGGTTACAAGATTACAGAGAGAGAGAGAGAAAGAGAGAGAGAATGGTAGTGACCTGTCTAGGGAACTGTGTGGTTGCCACATGGAAAATGTGGAAGGGAATGATGGGAGAGAGGCTATGTTCCTAGCAATTGCCTTGACTCACCATAATTATTTCACCTACTGAATAACTGAATACATTGAGTAGAGAGGCTGTTTGTACTGAACTGTAAAAACAGTTTCAAGATGAGAAAATTACATTTTAAACGTACACTTAGGGAAAACAAAAACAAAAACAAAACACCTGCCTTGCAGAAACGTGTCATAGAAACAGATTTTAGGGAGAATTATTTCCCTGTACAATGATTATGATTAAGTAAATGTTAAAATAAAAAGAAGGATGTTTAGCAGCATAAGAAATAGAAACATTTGGAATTTTAGCTTTAATTTATACAATGCATCCTGTTTCATAAATGTTTTCCAACAATGTTTACATAATGTGGGGGTCACTCTTTAGCATGAGAGGCTCTGTCACTAGTATTACAATGTGTTAGCCCCTCATTTTCTCCAGTGTTTTTGTAAATCTTTCCATTGACAATCTTTTAATAATTCCTAAAACAATCGGGGCTAATGTTCGAATTCTAAGTTCTTGTCATAAATCAATCAACCCAGTTGGCAGGAGATGGATGTACTCTTTTTGCTGGTGTTCCATGCTAAGAAAAGCACACACATTTTTCTTGAGAGTATGGTTAGCCGAAAAGCATCTGAGAACTGATGGAATCCTAAGGCAGACAGAAAAGCCAAAAGCCAAGTAACTGGTTTTGTCTTCAGCACTTACATTTTGTTGTCTGGGTGCCATGACATAGCCTCTACTAGTTAATTCCGTTAAGCAACATGGGCCATTTAAATATAGGCAAAAGAACAACAAAACAAAGCAAACAAATAAAAACTCTGTGACCGCAGAAAGAGCGGGTAACATAGACAGAGGACTACAAATAGTGTTCTTAGGAAGATAAATCATTAAGACAGTAGCAAAATGATGTCCTGAGCAACATAAAGTGTGTATACCCTTCTACCTGTACACTCAACTGAAATTTGCCAAGGCTCACTAGTGTCTTTGAGGCACCCTTGAGAGGGGAACCCGGAAATAACCGTCATCCTCAGCCCTTCCATGGTAAGGCCCTACACTAGGACTCAGAGGAGAGATAGTTCGGAGCATTTTATCCCTATCACTGGAAAATAGCTCAGTTGGTGCCTAAGTTCCTTTTATTGAAAATAACACAGGTAATTTTTTAGCCAAATGAGATTTTTATCAAAAAAGCAAACAAAGGCAGCATGTGAAAAGGAGCTGATATCAGTAATTCCAAGAATACTAAAATTTGTCTTAAATAATAAAGAAATAGCATCTTCAGGCCCTTTAGACTTTGGACTTCAAAATTGGATGCAGATCAAATAGAATATTTATATATTAAAAAATCCCAAGAGGACTTGTACAGCATAAGGTAAATACAAATCAAGGTTGAACAGATATAAAATAATTAGGTCAAGAGTAATCAACAAAATACATGCAGAACCAAACAATACTTTGATATTCTGGTCTGGAAAGAGGATTTGGGGTTATTCTGAAAAATAGCATCACTACAACTCTGTCCAGAATTCACAGCTGCAGAAACAAGAGTAAACAAGTCATCTTATTAGAAGACTGCAAGGTTAAAGAACAGCTAAAGATTCAAAACTAAATGACATTCTTGTTAGTTCCCATTGATACGGTTATAACTCATGCAATTCCCTAAAGGAAAACTACAAAAAGGATGTTTCTTGAGATAGGAATACAAATAAACTTTTGCTTGTTTGTTTGTTTTGTTTTAAATCCAGTAATAAGAATGAATGTTTTCTGTATTTGCTTTTTTTAAAAAAAAAAACTCTATATTTTATGTGCAGACACTTAACATAAAATCTTTTCCCAATGTCTTTTCCTACATGATTAGGTAGTTGAAAGATACTACTGTTTACCAGGCATTGCTAAAAGCTTTTGAGTTCCATGAGGGAGGGTGCCATGACCTACTCCTTTGTACATTTGCCCACTCCTCAGTTTACATCCCATAAACATATATGTATGGTCTTCCATGCAGTCAGCCAATTCAGATAAATCATGCCTGGGAGTTGAAAGTGGGAACTGACTTGTCTAGTTTGAATATTCTGATTATTGAACTAACTAGCTTAGAATTTTGTGGTGTTTGCATATGTCATTCATTTATGTACTAGAGCTACACCTAAATCCCAGAAAAAATCGATAACAAAATAACCTATCATTCTAGATTCAAATTTTAAAATCCACAGAATATTAATAGCACAAATTATTTGTATGACAATGACTTCTATTTTTTTCATTTCACCCTCAGAGATCTGTACTTCCTCTATCCAAAAGCAACACAGAAGCAAAATGTTACAGAGATACCAGAATGTTGCCCAGAAAACCGTGCATTAATTATTCAAGCCAGGAAACTCCCAATTTTGCAACTCTATTTTATCATTTAAGAGAGATCTTTCCACATGTGTGTACTAAAAAAGAACAGAGAAATGACCAGTCTTCTGTAACTTAGAAAAAATACAAATTGGTGTCTCCACTTTGATTTCTCTTTTTGAAATCAATTTTCAGCTGGGTTTTCTTTTGCCTCCAGTATTCTGGATGATCATTTTGTAGCATCTGGATAATTTTACATTAACATCTGGAGTCGAGGGTCTTTTTATTTGTCTGATGCATATAGAATACTTCTGTAAGAAATGTATTTTCTCAGCTGCTGTTTATTCATTTTAAAGAGACATGGTTAAGTGAGTGTAACAGCCTCCTTAGGAAATTCAATTCCTAAATTCCTTAGGAAACACAAACCATGTTTCATCTGAAGTCCTGCCAGTCTATTTTCTCTCCTACCAGCTTTTCCCATGGCAGAAATGGTTGAGATCTGTACAGAAGGAGGACTTCAGTCTGGTAACAGGTGGTGTTGCTGAGTGCAAGGGCCTTTGAAATCAGGCCTGGTTTGGAATCTTGGTCTGGCAATCAATAGCTGTATAATCTTGGGTAACTCTTTGAAGTTTAGTTTCCACATCTAAGAATGAGGAAGTATAAATACATATCTGCCCACATTAGTTGTATTAAATGAGATAATTTATATAACACATCCGGCTAAGGTGCAGATATAATAAATGACAGCTGTTATTATCATTTATTTCAGCACATTGCAGAAAGCAACTTACAATTTCTTTTTTTCCTGACCTCCTAGGGCTTTTATGCATGCAATTAGCAATTTGGGATTTGCACAGGGTTTTTTCGGAGTACAAGCTTTTTGAGAGCTGTGACTGAATCTTACTCTTTAGAAACTTGCTCTTAGAGTGGAGGAAAAGGAAGAAACTAAGTTGATTAATGACATTATAAAAGCAGGTAGAGAATCATTTCTTTCTGAGCTTTTGTAGCACAGGCTATGAAGTGTGCTAGTAAATTCAATTTTAAGCAAAGTTTCAGAAATCACCATAATAAAATAAATACTGTAAGTCCCAGCTATTAAACTGGCAGGGATAAAAGAGACCCTCATTCATTAAATTAAATGCAATGTTCAATGTTGTTCGAATGTTGTTCAAAATGTTTTTAACTTTTTTCTTGGAGTTGATTGTTTTTAAAACGATGACTTCATGTCGTGACTCTCAATGATTTTGTTTGTCTCCCTGCACCCAAAATCATTCACCTTCACAGATGAAATTTGGTAATATTGAGACAGTCAAAGGAATGTCCTGAAGTTCTGACCACAGCTATGCATAGTTCTAAAATCTTCTGAATATTTTTGGGATATGTATCCAACCAAGATGGTTTGTGTGAAAGGTTTTTCCATTCACTTAGTTGTATTATTTTTTAATATGATAGTTTAAAAAAGATTTATGTCATATTCACAGATTAAAAGGCAGTTTTTTAAAGGAGATGAATTAACAGATTATCAGAGAAACAGTTTTAATAACATACATTTTATGCATGTATTCATTCTGAAAACAGTAATTTTCTTCAATATATTATTTTCTTATAACTACTTTAAAGAAATTAAGGACTTGCAGGTTGTCTAGTTTTTTACTATTTTTCTTATACATAGCAAGATTGGTGCTCAATAATACTAGATGAGCAACTGAATAAAGAGATGACACAAATAAATGAATTTATTACCACTGCATGTTAAAGAAGTGTACTTTTTATGCTTGTCTTTGAGAAAAGTGTCAAGGTGGCATACATGACAAAACACAACTTAAAAAGACAAAAAATTAAAATTTCACTGAACAAAAAAAAAAAAAGAAAGAAAAATGCACACTAGCTGCTCATCTGGGATGAGTTAGTTGTTGCAGTTGAACTCGTAATTTAATGCAGAATTGTCAGACAATTAGGACCAAAAAAGAAAATGTTAAATTATCTAGTGTCTGACAAAGAAGAAAGCTTCCAAATTTTCAAGATGAACATTTTATTGGCAATGAATTCTCAGACAAATTTAATGCAGTCCTTATGTAAGGACATCAGGTAGAAAAAAGTATAAGGATTTCAAGCATCACTAGTGCAAAGGACAATATTACTCTCTTATTTCTGCAGCATAAGAAAGCTAAAGATATTCTCTTAAATTTTTTACTCAGTGGTGATTCATATGTCTCTGAGGAACTAAGACAATATGATTTAATTCTGTACTTTTGGAACAGTCTAACTTAATTCATGAGGAGTACAGGGGGTGGGTGCTTAGTATGTCCACTTTGTCATCACTCTCAAATGTCAGATGTGCAGACAAATTCTCAGAGTTGAATTACTTGACAGACACTTAAGCATCCGTATTTGTTGCCAGGTAGTCTTCTGTGTGATTAAAGTACAGAATGTACTCCTACAAAAACAGAGAGGCAGCCTACTGCCATGCAAAAATGTTTTTTCAGATGGCTTCTGGTTAGAACCAATGTATTTTTCTAGCACACACTTTGAGTGATAATAGCTCACATTTCTTGATCACGTGCCATGCGCCAAGTACCATTCTAAATGCCTTGCATCTTGTAACTCATTAAACCTTTACAGTAACCTCATGCAATGTACACTCTTATTGTTCCCATTTTGCAAATAAGAAAACTGATGGGCAATATTACCTTGCCCAAGTTTATACAGCTAGTAAGTGGCAGAGTCAGGATTTGAACCCAGGCTGATGGTACAGTCTGCGTGCTTAGCCACAATCATGAACCTGCCTTCAAAGTGTCTGTGTTTGCATAAGCATGTGGATACTACGGGATACATACTTTAGACTTACATCATGTAGGAGGAATAGTGACATGAACCATCATAAGAGGAGCATTAACTAAACTTTGCTTGCCTTACCCATGAAAGAAAATCAATGTGACTCCCTGCCAAATATCTGATAATGAAAAGAAATGCATTGTGATCAGCAGGATAAAATGAAGAAAATAAAAATGTACACTGAAATAGCTGAACGAATGAATTAACAACCTATTTTATAGCATTGTGCAGGAGAAGAATGCTCATCTTACAGAGGTGATTGTGTCTAATAAAAACTGCATTGGATTTGAAGTAAAAAATGAAAAATAAAAACTGGATCTAATTTCCAATTCTATCACTTGTAGTCTCTGTAACCTCCTGGTCTCTTTCACTGAGCTCTTAGATGTGCCTTTTTAGAAGCTAAATTTTCTTATCTGTGAGTTGGTTTACGATTCCTTCTTCCTCTATCCTCTCACTTTATTGTGATATCAAAATAAGATAGTGTATGTGCATATCCTTGGAGATTTTAAAGCTATTTGAAAATGTGCTGTATTTAAACACGCTGAACATAGTTAAAAGACATTCATCTGATTAATGTAAAAACTATACCAATGTATTGTAGTCCAGTTGGAGACAAGTAGCTTACATAAAGGTCTATTTTGTTGCATTTAAAGTTGGAAATTCACCTCTTACAAATCTCTTCCCAAGTACTGTGATCCTGTCTTTAATACAATTTTAATAGACTGGAATATATGACAAGAGTATACAGTCAGAATTTCTCTAAGTATCAAAGACTGATGAGAAACCACTGAAAGCTGTGAAAAGTGTGTTATTGTTTTTAATTGCTTCCCTAAAGAATGACAGAAGGCGAAGCAGGGACGCTAGTAGTGTTGATGGGCTGTTGCTCCTTATCCATGAGGCGTAAGGGTGAGGAACTAAGTCTGAAAACTTTTTAAGGGGAAAATAGCAATATAGCATACTGGAAGTTTTGTTGTAATATTTAAAAATTCCAATTAAAAAATAAATAGTGCAAAATTGTATAAAGCAATTATATGAGAATTGTTTTGGGATCAGCGGTTCAAAGATAAAGAAAGTCTCCTCCCCATGTTCTTTTCACTGCTAGCAACAATTAACATTTGGCATATATCCTCCTAGATTTCATTTTCTATGCAAAAGTGAAAATGTATGAATAAAATATGTTCTTGTTATATTACATAGTTCTTGTTTTAACACAAGTGGAATTATCCTCTACATGGTGTTTATGATTTGCTTTTGCACTTATGAGGTTGTATTTAAAATGTTGTACACTTTTTAAATTTTAGCATCGGTAAATTTGCCTTGTTTTTATTTTAACATAGTATTCCATTGAAACGTAAGTATACTGCAACTTATTTATCATATCTCCACTGATGGTCCTTCAGGTTATTTCTAACTTTTCTTGATTATCAGCAATGTTGTAATGACTGTCTTGTACAAGTATGTTTATACTCTTCCATGAATACTTACGTAAATAAATCTGAGAAGCGAAATTGTAGGCTAAAGGATATATTGTTTATTTTATTTTATTTTATTTTATTTTATTTTATTTTATTTTAAGACGGAGTCTCGCTCTGTCACCCAGGCTGGAGTGCAGCGGCATGATCTCTGCTCACTGCAAGCTCCGCCTCCCGGGTTCACGCCATTCTCCTGCATCAGCCTCCCGAGTAGCTGGGAGTACAGCTACTGTACTCCCAGCCCGCCGCCACGCCCGGCTAATTTTTTGTATTTTTAGTAGAGACGGGATTTCACCGTGTTAGCCAGGATGGTCTCGATCTCCTGACCTCGTGATCTGCCCGCCTCGGCCTCCTAAAGTGCTGAGATTACAGGCGTGAGCCACCGCGCCTGACCCACATTTTATTTTCGATATGCACTGGCACAGAATTGTGTGAAGAACCAACTAATAAATATGTCTAAGGACTTTCTACGACTTTCTACATGTCTCTTCACATTGGGTTAGGAAATCTTCAAGGAAATTAGTATCCTCGGGTATACACAACCTTTTGCTATCGTATTTGCTCTAACATGGAACAAAGGCAAAAGATACGGGAAAATGTAGAAGTGGGCATTGTAAAAGAATCCAAATGTATCTAATGTCTTCTTCACACTCCTTCCTTCTAGCCTTTATTAAAAAAATAGCTTCTGAATTGCAAGGATATTTTTAAGCCACATGAATCAGTATGCCCTTTCAGCTGGACTTTTCAAGGAGACTGTGAATGCTGAAATGGTTAACAATATGTGAAGCTAAATTGCACTGAACCGTGGAACCATGTGGTGTGGCAATAGTGGGTGGGAAGACATATTAGGCCAGAGGTCCCTGCTGAGCAAAAGACAAAGACCTCCTTCTCCATTGTCCCGCGCTGATGGTGGGCTTGGGATGTATTTTCAGAAATAATTATGTGCAGGGAGCTTATAAAAACAAATGAATCACCCTCATCACTGTGCTTGTTCCGTTTTGCGATGTTTGTCTACTAGACTTTCTAAATTGGGAGATTTTGAAATTCAGTAAGAAAGATATTTTAACAATTTTTTTGAGGTCCTCAGTGTCTTCTGCAAATACACTTTCAATTTTTATTATAGACAGATTCTCTTGATGCTGTTGTTCACCATTGCATTTCTTTTTAACTTGAATATTTTAATTTAGCATGAGTCATTCCCATGGATTAACAACTTTGTATGCTAGTATATCTAGTTGTATCTTCTGTGTGTTTTCAATGGTGTGTCTGCTACTCCAAAGATCTTCCTGAATTTTACATATTAGAAGTGGCGTAGGCTCATGACACTTTATATCAAGCAGGAAGTTCTGGAAGGTGATGCTAACAAATACCTCAAATCTGGAAACTGTGTGCTTTAGAAAAATAAAGTCATCTTGTTAGTGAATCTCTATATTAGACTTTCTAATACCTTATAAACAGGTTTTCAGAAATTAATTATATTGATATCCTCAAAAAAAAAAAAAACTAGGGAAAAGCTGTGTCTCAAAGACATTACAATGGAGTAGTAAATTATAAACAATATATTTTGAAATCATAATTAAAATTAATGAGTCAATTTTCTGAGGCATTGACCTATTAAAGATTTATGAGTTACCTAAACCCCCAAATCTTTCCTGAGGTAATAGCTTCAGATGAGATAAAGGGAAGGTATCTTATTTGTTGCTTCACTGCAGGAAAAAATAAAATTTGTGATTATGACTCATTATCCTGATGCCTATTGCAAAATTACAGCTCACTCTTAAAATTTTGTGAAAAAAGATCATTAAATGTTTTAGACATTTCTTAAAACTTATAAGCAAAACTTTCAAGTTTTAAAACCGATTTACTGGTTGTATATGTAGCTAATTGTCTATGAAAACTTTAAGCTTAACTCTGTAGACCTTCCATCATACCATTACTTTATAAATTATCATCAGAATATTGAAGGAAATAGACTTTTTTCCAACTATATTTATGTAGTCAATATTTATTAGGTAGTTTTTGAAAAAATATTATATGAGAACTTATTACTTGTATGCCAAATGTTTCTTCATAGAACACCACCAGCATAGACATTTTTGTTTCCTCTGTGCAACTGGATTTCGTTCTGGGAAGCTTCAATTTGTACATGAGCTCATTTTCACAAACCGTCTTACCAATACTTAGAGTCCGAAGTGAAATTCAGGGAACTATGGCCTAGCAAGCCTTCATGTGCTATTCTTTGCTTCATGACTTTGGAAATCTGTGGGAGACCCTGTATCACCAGACTGAAAAGCAGGATTACATATGAAGTTTACCATCTGATTTTTTTCCCTAAGGGTTTTTACACAAATGTTTATACCTTGTCTTTTTGTGTGGATTCAGCATCTTCAGGTTTACTGAACAGGGCTTCTGAAATCTGTTGTTCACAATTGAGCTCATTCTCACTGTGTTGGTATACTCTGGCTCCCCAACACAGCTCCACCCCACTAACTCCCAACCTTATGCACCACACTATTGGGCTTAAATTCAGGCTCTGCCACTTCCTAGCTGGTTCTTGAGCATGTTCTTTAACCTCTCTGAACTTGTTTCCTCATCCACAAAAAGGATGAGAAACACAAAGGATGCGCTAATATCTTCTTAACACTGATAATTAAATAAGATAAGCTTAAATTATAAAATCAGCATAGAGGGAATGTAAATTGGTGCAACCATTATGGAAGGAAAAAAAGTAGGAAGGTTCCTCAAAAAATTCAAAATGGTACTGCCAGGCCAGGCATGGTGGCTCACGCCTGTAGTCTCAACACTTTGCGAGGCTGAGGCAGGCAGAGCATTTTGAGGTCAGGCATTTGAGACTAGCCTGGCCAATGTGGTGAAACCCTGTCTCTACTAAAAAACATAGAAAAATTAGCCTGGCATAGTGGTGCATGCCTGTAATCCCAGGTACCTGGGAGGCTTAGGCAGGAGAATTGTGTGAATGGGGAGGCAGAGGTTGCAGTGAGCTGAGATTGTGCCACTGCATTCCAGCCTGAGCAATAGAGTAAGACTCTGTCTCAAAAAAAAAAAAAAAAGAAAGAAAGAAAGAAAAAAGAAAGAAAAAAAAAAAGAAGAAAAGAAAAAAGGGACTACCATATGACCCAGCCTTCTCACTTCTGCATATATGTGTGTGTGTGTGTATATATATATATATATATATATTCAAAGCAATTGAAATCAGGATCTCAAAGAGATATCTGCATCCCCATGTTTATTTTAGCATTATTCACAGTAGTCAAGATATGGAAACAACCTAAATATCTGTTGACAGATGAATAAATAAGGAAAATGTGGTATATACATACAATGGGATATTACTTAGCCTTAGAAAAAGAAGGAAATCCTGCCATTTCAGACAATGTGGAAAACGTGAAGGACATTATGCTAAGTGAAATAAGCCACAAGTGGAAGGACAAATATTACAAAATATCATTTATATAAGGAAACTAAAATAGTCAAAACTCAGAAACATGAGAGTAGAATGGTAGCTACCAGGGTCTGGGGTAGAGGGGGAAACAGGAAAGTATTCGTGAAACGACAAGATGAATTAAGTCCTTGAGATCTACTGCACTGCGTAGTGCCTACACTTAACATTACCGTATCGTATGTTTTAAATTTTCCTAACAAAGTCAATCTTACAAATATCCTTATCACAAAATACTAATAATAATAAATAAATAGAGTGAGAGAAAACTTTTGGAGGTTATCAATATGTTCATGGCAGAGACGGTGGTGATGGTTTCACTGGTGCATACTTATCTCCAAACTCATTAGGTTGTAATCATCAAATACGTAAGGCATTTTGTATGTCAATCAACCTCAACGTGTTTTTTTTTTTTTAAAGCAGTATAGAAATACCTATTTTTTAAAATTATGGCAACTTAAAGCCTTCTAACTCGTGGTGTTTTCTTGAAATAATCATAGTATCTTGGTTAATAGTTGAGATCTAAAAGCTTAGGCCTAAATTCAGATAGAAACCGTGGCACATCTGTTATAAGTTTTGAAACCAGGTGCACAGATCATCTTTGTTCCAGACGATCTTCTCAGGGATGTTTGTAAAGTGAACAGCCTTGGAAGGTAGAGATGGTGTCTACCTGGGAAGCAAAGTGTAGGTTTACTCATAGCTTGCGAAGAGAGATGGTGTCTTCCTCCAGATGAGGGGAATATGTTTACCACCCATAAGAAAAGATTTGTGCCCCTTAAACTGAGGGTTCCTCTTCTGCAACACCACCCGCTGTGAGTGGCAGCATCAGCTGGCCTGCTTTCTGTCTCTCTGCAGGAAGTAGAGCCCAGACAACTGGCACCAAACATGCCAAAGCGTATGCTGCTTCCTGGGCTGTGAGTAATAAAGTCTCTTTTCCCTCTTTTAGAAGTCTCATATGTTCTGCCAGCAGCCACCAAGCTGTGTCAGGCTAAATTGTTGTCTTGCAAGTAGAATAAAATCCCAGACCCTTCGCAATCTTTTACACACACACAAAAAAATCTTATTAAATAAATATTTTAAATACCACATAATTCACCAATTTACCATATACAGTTCAGAAGTATTTATTAATAGTATATTCACAGAGTTGTGCAACCACCACCACAATCAAATTTTAGATCATTTCAACAACTCAGAAAGAAACTTTGTACATGTTAAGTGTCATTCCTTCCCCACTCCATGCAAATCTGCTTGCTCTAGCTGTGCTGGATTGATGTCAGAACACAGGAGGGAAGGGTAAATGCAAGGGAGCAGGTAAGAGGCTTTCACACATCTCGGGACAAATGATAGTGGCTTGGAGCAGGGTAGTAGCATGAAGGTAGTGAGAAGTGGTGGAATAGAAGATACATTTTCAAAGTGGAACCAATAATATTTTCTGACCAATTGACTCTGCCAAGAGGATGTGCTGATCAATTTTCTGTCAGGTGTGAGAATGAGATGGCTGAGGGGTGAGTCCACGGTTTTGGCATGAGCAAAGGGAAGATTGAGTTGCTTTGAAATGAGTTGGGGAAGACTGTGGGCATAGCAGGTTTTGACAGAGACAAATAGGAGTCCAGCATTGCATATGTCAACTTGAAATGTCTATTAGACATTTTGGTGAAGCTGAATAGACAGTATATAGTATTCTGGAATTCAGATGAGAAATGCTGCTTAAAGTTACGAGTTAGAGAATTTAAAGTCGTGAGACTGAATGAGATCACCCAGGAAGTACAAGAAGACCTAGAAAAGTAACAGTCCAAGAACGGAGCTCTAAGGGACATGAACCTTCAGAGGTCAGAGAGATGGAGTAAAGCTAGTAAAACCAAGGAGCAAACACACACAGTTTTGGACAGAGAGATTTCCTGTAAGAACATTGCATGCGTTACATATTCTCTTTGTTGGATGTGAAAATAATCTTTTGGGAAATGTGTGCTTAGACCTTGATGTGATGCATACAATAAGCAAGGGACAAATTGCTAATTCTATTTGCTTCCTAAGAAAAATGAAATGTTATTAAATAAACAGTGTCAGGGCAAGGAGTCCAGGTCCATAAAGAAAAACTTGACCATGCTTTTCCAGGTTTGGTATACATTAAAAGTCAACAAGCTAGCGTATGCTGTTTTATGGCCCTGAGGATCCATATTCTAAATTATCACATCAGATTTCTTTTTTTTTTTTTCTTTTGAGACAGGATCTGCCTCTGTCATCCAGGCTGAAGTGCAGTAGCACAGTCTCAGCTCACTGCAACCTCTGCCTACCAGGCTCAAGCAACCCTCCCACGTCAACCTCCCAGTTCACTGGGACTACAGGTGCACAACACCACACTTGGCTAATTTTTGCCTTTTTTTGTAGAGTTGGTGGCGTTTCACCATGTTGCCCATGCTGGTCTCAAACTCCTGAACTCAAGCAATCCACCTGCCTCAGTCTCCCAAAATGCTGGTGTGAGCAACCGTGCCCAGTCCCTATCAGATCTTAAATGTCATATAGTCAAGGATATGTCACTATGACATATGCTTGAAATAACATGTCAGGGATAAACTCTGAATTTACAGATTTACTTTTTTAAAAATTTGTAATTTATGATATATTCAGTTTCTGAAATTCATATTTAACACTTGATATTCAAAATTAAGTTTTGATTCTGGCTTTCTTTGTGTTTGTAAAAGTTTGAAAGACATTTATTTTAAAGTACAATTTTATTTATGATATTATAAAAGTCTTATCAGTAGAATTGTACACATTGAGAAAAAAAAAATGAACCATTCTGCTTCATTCATATTAGTTTCCTCCCCATTATGATAAGCCAGACTCAAGAAACATTTTATTTTTATGTAAAACTAAGGTGGTGTCTTATGTGATGCCAAACATCTGGGTGAAACTGAAAAATATAGTTAGTCATCAATGTTTATTACTATCTGGATATTTGATGTCATGGAAGTGATAAATCATAATTAGCATTTCAATTTGTCAAACAGATGTTCATTGAAAAACAAACACAACCTATTCCACAAGCTGGAAGGACGTTTTAGATGGCCCACCTAAGTATAATTGTTTTTCTGGTTCTCAAAAAAAGAAACAAAATTTATCAGCATAGTTCATTTAATGATGTGTAAAGATAAGGTATGGTTTGTTTTATTCAAAATATGAGATTTTACACTGAAATGATACTGTGTTGAAATTTGATTTAACCTGTGCTTTTTTAATGATATTAATTACTGAAAACAGCAGCAGGCAGAATTATACATTTAAATATAATTTATAGTGTAGGTTTAAATACGGGTATAAGTATATCACAGATTTTTGCCAGGTGTTTTTTGATGGCTTTTATTTTTTATTGTAAATTGACAATTTCTAATTATATAAATCTATGGGGTACAAAGTGATGTTATAATATATGAATACAATGTGAAATAATTATATGAAGCTAGTAACATACCCATTCCCTCAAATACTAATATTTTTTATGATGAGAGCACTTGAAATTTACTCTTTTAGCAATTTTGAAATCTGCAATACACCATTATTACTTTTATTCACCATGCTGTGCACTAGAAGTAAAAAAAACAAAAAATAAAGCCCAATTTTTTAACTGAGATTTTGTACCTTTTGACATCATCTCCCCATTCCCACAGCCCTCAGCCTCCGTAACTTCCTTTCCACTCACACCTTCTAAGAATTTGATTGTTTTAGATGTCACATGTAAGAGAGAACATGCAATCTTTCCAAATGACAGAATTTTCTTTTTTAGAGCTCAATAGTATTTCATTGTGCATGTGTGCAACATTTTCTTTATCCATTCATCTGTTGATGGACAGGTTGATTTCAAAATGTGGCTACTGTGAAGTGCTGCAGTGAACATGGGAGTGCAGATATTTCAGCTCAACTAATTTTACATCTTTTGGGTGAATACTTGGAAGTGAGATTGCTAAATCACTTCGTAATTCTACTTTTAGTTTTTTTAGAAAACTCCATTTAGCTTTCCATAATGGCTGTGCTAATTTACATTCCCACCAACAGTGTACAAGGATTCTGCTTTTCCATATTCTCACCAACATTTGTTATCTTCTTTTGATAATACCTCTTCTGATAAGTGTGAAATGATATCTCATTGTAATTTTAATTTGCATTTCCCTAATGATTAGTGATTTCTTCATGTATCTCTTGGCCATTTGTTGGTCTTCTTTTGAGCAATGTCTATTCAGATTCCTTGCTCATTTTTAATTGTTTTTCTTCCCCTTAAGTTGATGGAACTCTTTATATATTTGTGGATATTAACTCTTTATTGAATGTGTGGCTTGCAAATATTTTCTTCACATTCATAGTTTGTCTCTTCACATTGTTGCTTCCTTTGTTGTGCAGAAGCTTTTTAGTTTGATATAACCCAATTTGTTTATTTTTACTTTTGTGGCCTATACTTTGGGGGTCAAATTCAAAAAATTATTACCCAGACCAATGTCATATAGTTTCTCCCCTGTGTTTTCTTCTAGCAGTTTGGAGTTGCTGGTCTTACACTTAAGATCTTACACTCAATTCATTTTGAATTGAGTTTTGTATATGATGTGAAAGAAGGGGCCAATTTTATTCTTCTGCATGTGGATATCTAGTTTCCCCAACACCATTCATTGAAGAGACTGACCTTTTCCCATTGTGTATTCTTAGCGTCTTTGTCAAAAATAAATTGATTGTACCTGCATAAGTTGATTTCTGGGCTCTCTGTTATGCTGCATTGATCCATATTTCTTTTTTGCCAGTACTATGCTGTTTTAATTAATACTACAATAGCTTTGTAGTATTGTTAGAAGTCAAGCAGTGTGACGTCTTTATTTTTGTTTTGTTTGCTCATGATGGGTTTGACTGTTCTGGGTTTTTTGTGGTTCCATGGGATTTTAAAACTTTTTTCTGTATCTTTGAAAAATGACATCAAAATCTTGGTAGGGATTGCACTGAATCTGTAGATTGCTTTGGGTAGTATGGACATTTTAACAATATTAAATTCTTCCAATCCATGAGCACAGGATATCTTTCCATTTATTCATGTCTTCTTCAATTTCTTTCATCAACACTTTACAGTTTTCAATGTATGCACGTCTTTTCAACTCCTTGGTTAAATTTATCCCTAAGCATTTAGTCTTTTTTATAGCTATTGCAAATGGGATTTTTTAAACTCTAAGTTTATTTCATAGATGGCATCAATATAGTAAAATCCTTTATTCTATAAATGGCATTTATATAGTAAAATATTTTCCATGATGAATGATTATTAGTCTTAAATGAAATACAAATATTTGATTTTATAAGTGAAAATATTTCTTAAGTAAACTATCCTTGGTTGCCAGTTTCTTTCTTAAAACTTTAATATTTCCCAGCAGCTTCCTGTGGTTGATTCTTAAGGAATACTGAAGCTGAAAGGAGCCCAGGAATTCTGGGTGATGGAGGAAATATGTGGCCAGGCTCTGCTATCCGTATCTTACTCAATTTTCAGCTTGAATTTTATACTTGTACTCTGACCTTTAATTTTTGCGATCTAATTTCCTTTTCCCCAATAATATTTGTTTTGAACTAGTCTTCCTCATGTCATTTAAATAAAATTTCAGGAATAAAGAAAACACAGGAGTATTAAAATGGAGAGCATCAATATTGTTATAAACAGAGCACCCCAAAATAATTATTTTGAAAGAGCAGCACTCATTTGAATTTATAAACTCTGGAATGCTTATTTCAAAATTGTTAACTAATGTGTTAACCTACATACAAATTTGTATTTTTACTTGAAAGCAGGATTGCTGGTACTGTACATGTGCTTCTGTACAGATTGTACACATTGAGGATGATATTTATGCCATAAGAGAATCATTTCCTCTCTTTTTGTCGGGGCCATTACATCATTTCTCAAATAGACCACTGTTAGGAAGTAGGGATATGTAAGTACAAGGGAAGAGACCCAAGTAAAAACAGAGTGGTGCATATCCTACAAATTGAGAATAAGGCATATTTTATTTTTTAAAATAACATATTTTAGAGACTCAGTAAAAGAATTTCAAACGGGCAGAAATACAGATGTAGCTGTTAGGAGGAAGCATTATTTCAGTCACAGCACATTATTGGAGGCTAGGAAGAGCATGTGGTATTCCAGTGAAGGAGCTTAATTATCATAGAGAAGAAAGGATTAGAAACAGAAAAGAAGGTGGATTATCAGGAATAAAGTCAAAAGAGGGACTGAATATTGATCAGATTTTCAGAAAAACCTACAAACAAACCCCAGCACACACTAGCACCAGTCATAGGACTGAGATTTGCCAAAGCTAGCTCTCTTGGGGTGCAGTCTGGTTCACTGTGAATACAAGTGGGCCATAGAGTGTGACCATTGTGGTCTCTGGCCCTAGGCCATGGAGTGAGATAATTGAGACAAGAGAAGTCTGTATATCATCTCTCCACATAAGCAATAGAGCTCACTGGGCTGCCTGTGAACAAGATTTTAGAGATTCACTTTTATTTTTCTTAAAAGACTGCCACATTTAGCCATCTGATACAGAATGGCATCTCCTCTTAATGAAACTGTGTCTTTATTTGCATCTTATCAAACTAGGAGATACTGAAGTTGGCAGTGATGCTGATAGTGGTAAGACATGGGAGATGTAGAGGAAAGCTACAAGGAAGCCTGAGATGGGAGAGAAAGGGTAAGTTTTAGAAGTAGATTGGAAGAACTGCATTCTGGGCCATAAATATTCACTGGACTTAGAGTGTATTCCTTTTTTTTTTAAGGAACCAAGTTCACAGTTGTTAGAACTACAAGAGCACATTAGATAATCATGACATTAAATAAGCATAAAATAATGCTTATTTTAATTTTCCAGGTGTCGTTTTATAAACTATCTCTATAAAGGGATTAATGTTAGCTTCTTGTTTTGGAAATAAGATAATGGGAGGGAAGGACAAATGAAACAGTTTTGTTGCATCTCTCATTGTGAACCAGTTTAAAAATGAAAACAAACAAACAAAACAACTCTTAAGCCCAATAGCAACATTCATTATAATTTTCCTAATTACACTCCCTTTTCTTTTTGCTAAGAAGGAATGGTTGTATTTTTGTCATTAACAGAAAAGGGAACAGTGGCTAAACAACCTATTATAAATTCTTCTGGGAAAGCATATTACAAATAATTGAAAACAACCCTGATTCTGTGAACTTGGCAGCAAAAGTATAAAAGAAAGCAATTCAGCCCTGGTCCCTGGATGATTGATTAAATGTTTTATTCTTTTTACCTTTCATTCATGCTGTGTTTGTCAAGAGGAAAGAGAAAAGGAATGCTGTGAAACAAAGTCCACTTTAGACAAATAACTTACAATAATGATCAATGACCTCTAATCTGCTGTTTACTCATTTTTCTTAAGTTGTAATGTTTCTTAATATTAGCTATTCTGCATGGACCTGGCAGAAAATAAGGTCCTGAGTGTTAGTTTGTCCCCAACTCCCTGCCAGCTAACCAGCAACACAAGCTGTATCTGAGCTTCTTCGAGAGCATGGCCCTGCAGCTCCCTGTGGTCAGTTATTAGTCTGAGTCCAGCAAAGGAACAAGAACACTGTGTGCTTGGTAAATCTACAGAAAACTTCATCTTCTGGTTGTGTGGGAGGAGAGGTCCCTTTGTGTACTCTGTTTCTTTGAAGGAACTAGGGATCTGTTGGTGCTGTACAGATGTCGAGGTGCACAGAGCCAACATCCTACAAACCTAGTAAATAAATGATTACGATTCAACTCTGTACAGAATCTCCCATAATGGTAGGAACCTAAACCTTGGGATACTGTTGACTTATATCAAAATTGTTGTTGTCCTATAAGCCATGTAAAATTAACTACAAATCTCCTCAATGAAAGACTTTCTTAGAACCTTGATATTTTTAAATGATATCTAGCCATCTGTATACATCACAATGTTGAGCTGCAAATGTGGTGGCTTTAACAAAATTTTAAGTATGAAGTCAGATGTATAGAGGATCCCTTCTCCATCGCGTTCTTCTGTTTTTCATTTCCCGCTTCTCACAAACTACTGCCCAGATGTCAATAATTCTACAATCTCCTGTTCCTGCAATCTTTGTGTTGGTCCTTGGTCATCTACTCTGATCTCAGCCGCAAAAGCCATCATGTCAGGGGACGAGATTATAGGCCATTCCCAGAGCAACAGCCTCAGCACCTCAGCAGAGATCTGGAGGGGATTTGAGCTAGAAAGAACTCTGACCTTACTCTTAATTGCTTGCATGAAAATTGGATATGGATAAGAAGACAAACCCCAGAACATGTCCTGCTTTCCTTGATGCACATTTTCCTATTGATGTTCAGCTACCTTAGCATTTCCAGAAGCACTTCTTTATTGTGGGTGGAAACTTATTCATGTTATCTCAAGCTGTCCATGTTGGTAATGGGTAACTGCTATAAAGGGTGGAGCGCATCCTGCTTAATGGAGAGATCCAGTGTCATTTACCTTTTTTTAAACTCTTTCAAGGATAATGGCAACTAGCAATGGTTTCTCCTGTGTGCTAGATATTGTTCTAATCATTTCACATAAATTATTTCTTTTAACCCACCAAACAACACTATAAGATAGATGTTATTTTTATTTACCTTTGTTAGAGAAAACTGAGGTACAGAGAGATTAAGTAAATTGTCTAAATTCACATAGATAGTAAGTGGAGGAGCCAGAATTTGAACACAAGCAATTTGTCTCCAACAAATGTGATCTTAAACTATGGTTAACTCTGAACACACACACAAACACACATGCATACATGGAATCACACAAAGTATAAGGCACATGGGGATAGACGATATTAGAAAAGCATATATATACAAACCTCCCTACAGTCGCACACATAGACTCAGGTTTATAAACCCACTGAAACAAAGATTCATCATTTATGAAAATATACAATTTTGTTCTGCAAAATAATTTAATTATTTTAAATTCCTTGTGCAATGAGAAAAGATCAGAGAGGCCTGAGTTTCCTTTTACAGAGCTAGGCTAGGGGCTATATTTAGAGTAATTGAACACATGAGTTCACTTGAAAGCAGAGAAACTTGACCAACTGTGAATATGCAATTTCACTCTACAGATGAAATAAAATTAAACAGGGCAAAAGTAAAGAAGAATAGAGACTAGGTAAAGTGATGGAAAGAGACACCAAAAAAGTAGTCATGTGAAAATGAAACTAAGAGGAGAGGGAAAGGTGGCAAAAGAAGGGAACATTCAGAGAATGTTGATATATTGAGAGGTGAGAGTAGGGAGTTGGTAGGCAAGTGTCAGAGTGTGGAAGGATGGTGACAGTCACTAGGAACTCCAGTTTGCATGCACACAATGTTAAGAACATTAGAAATTAGCCAATGGAATACTCAGTCTTGAAGAGCTTGAATCTTTACCTAAACTCCTGTATGCAATAGTATGATTCCAAAAATTTAAAGTCTCTGACATCTTGAGTTTTAAGCTTTCTGAACATTAAATCGGCTGAGACTGCTGGTAGTTATCCTGAAATGCTGCTTCTATACATATGAGTAAAAATCCAAATTAATGTATTTATACAGCTTTTCATTTATGTACTCATAAAATACACACACACACACACAAACACACACACAATTCAATTTTTCTCTGAAGAACCTTTGAGTCAGAGAATGAGAATGAAGGAGACTGAATTTCTCTTTTAAGTTCCGGTCTAGGTTTTGTTCCAATCTAATGACACAGGATCTGGCACCATATTTAGACCTCCTGCTCCAAGATTTTATTTTAATTTTAAGCAAGTGTTCCCACACGGGGACTGAAAACAAAACAGGAAAATGTTGCTCAAGTTTTCCTTTGAGCTGTTGTTATCTGACTTTCAAGTGTACTGATTGTTCTGTCTCACCAATGTAGGTCATTGTACTCTCAGTTATTTTGTTTTCTATCAGAACTTTCTCTAACAGCTCTCCACATTAAGGGAGATCATGTTATTTCACATAAATTTATTTTTATTATTAACATATTTTCTTCATCTCCCTATTATTTGAGGTTTTAGCACTTTCTTCTTTGTAGAATTTACCATAAAGCATACGTATTTTTGAAAACTAGGGAATGGCTTTTACTTACTAAAGTACTTAGGTACTAAACCTATCATAACCAATTTCATTTATTAAGATGTTAGTAAGACTTTAGGAGTTGTTGGTTCTTTTCCGGAGAATAATACTTTAGCCCAGCAGTCCCCAACCTTTTTGGTACCAGGGACTGGCTTTGTGGAAGAGATTTTCCACGAAACTGGCAGGGGGGGTGGGGTGTGGGGATGGGTTTCCAGATGAAACTGTTCTTCCTCATATCATCAAGCATTAGTTAGAGTCTCATAAGGAGCCTGCAAGCTAGGTCTCTCACATGCACAGTTCACAATAGGATTTGCGCTCCTTTGAGAACCTATGCCACAGCTGCTGATCTGACAGGAGGCGGAGCTCAGGCACCTCCTTCTGTGCAGCCTGGTTCCTAACAGGCCATAGATAGTACTGGTCCATGGCCCGGCGGTTGGGGACCCCTGCTTTAGCCCTCAACTCTTAGGCATGTTTCAATTCTGATTTTGGTCAGCATAGAGCTTTGCTTCTATTTACCAGGAGGATCTCTACTGTTATGGATCAATGGCAGGAGGTGATACTGGGTCTGGAACTATGCTTTGGCTTAGTGACATTTGTACTCTAATCTGCCTCACTCCTGCACCTTCTCAGGGGACCTGGGCACTGTCTGATCCCATGAGGGGTCCTACATCATGACCTAGGGCATGGTAAACAGTCTACCCTGGGAAGCCTAGAATGGATAGAATACAAATTCATCCAACACAAATTCATGAAGAAAAGCCAAGATCTGCAGAAAATCAAACAGTAAAGACTATTCCAGAAGAGCAACAGCAGGACAATAAAGAAGAGGTGGAGTTAAAATGCTGGGTCTGTCATAGACAGGACTGGAATGGAATCCCAAATCAGATGATAGAAAGAAGAGAAGGTGCACGGAATAAGGCTTTCCACTAGTGGTGAGTTTTCTGTCACTACAAGTCTTCAAAAGGGGCCTAGATGACCAGTTCTTTTTCATTCAACAAATGCTTATTGAACCCTTCCTCTGTGGGTAGTGATGAGCACATTCAGTGAATTCAGACTGGAATTGAACACACTGAAGCATTAAATGAGTTAATCTTATATGAGTTCATACATACAGATCACATGCAAGAGTGTCTCATATCCACTAAGTTTGCAAGAATAACTACTATTGTTTTTGTGCACAAGATCTTGTGTATTGTAAAGAAATTTCTGAAATAGCAATGAGGTTGGAATAAATGACTAATGATTCTATTCTCTTATGATATCTCTGGTTGGGGCACACCCAAAACAAAATGTGGAGCAATGCAAATGTTTGAGGAGAGTGAAAGAACTTCCTTCTGGTGTTTTTTCCTCATGACTTGCTCTGAAGCCACTCCTCTTAGATTGTTTCCTAGCTGTGTATTCCTATATAGTCTTAGCTTAACAACACAAAGATTTGACAACAGTGTCTGCATTTGATAAAATGTAAATGAGAAGCTCCCAAAAGAGATTGAGAAGCCCTATTTTGACAACTCTTCTTTTATCTATGTAATTATCATATACTTTAACTGAAGAAAGAAAACACAAAGATAAATACAATATTTCAACTTTGAGTACTTTTAAAATTATTTGAAAGCATTTAAAATATATGTAAAATGAACTCCTGTATGTCAAATTCCTTTCAGAGAAAAAAAAAAAAAGTTAGAGGGAAGGGGGAAATTTGCATTTAGTAATTTTATTTTGTTTTGTTTTGTTTTTAAATTTCAGGCAGTTAGTAATCAGTGTTCCTTTTGTACATCATGCCCAATGAGAATGATACCAGGATCTTTCATTCAATTATATGGATTACAGGTCACCCACCTGGGCATGTTTCAGATGAAACTAACCCAAGCTTATCTTGAATAAGGGGCTTAGAAGTAAATGCTTTGTTGGTTGCTTTGAGTTGTACAAAGCAGGACGACCACCAGAGGCTTTGTAAGAAAAAGAATCATAAAGACTTTGAGAAAATTGGAATCCTAAAGCAGCTGAGACTTTGCTTCTATTTTGATCCTTTTTAAAAACTTAGTTCTTCCAGTGTTCAGTAGTTCCATAGTAGTTAGAAATCATTGCCATATGAAATCTGCTATTGGTACAAAAAGAAAATGTTGCAGCCAACTCTGATACAACAAGACAGAGAGAGAGAGACAGAGAGAGAGAAGAAACGTGTTCTTCTTTGACCAGCAGGAAAAAAAAAGAAAAAAAAAAACTGCACAAACCTTTTAACTAGTTTTGCTAGGAGAAAAGAAAATAAAACATAAAATAACAAACACTCTTTAAAGAAAACGGATTTTCTTATTATGCTGAAATTTATTAAAGACTATTGCTTTGACTGAAGAATATGTTTAAATATTTTGTAGAAGGCAAAGCTTTCATCCAGGAACGACAAGTGCAAGGACTGTAATTCTAAAGACATTAATGAAAAGGAGAATGGCAATTTAAGTTCAGGGACAATTGGAATCAAGTGTAATGATTTACAGCTTTTGAAAATTTTCAGGCACTTAGTGGTCAGTGTTCCTTTTATGCGTTATGACCAGTGGGAAGGATACCAGGATCTTCCATTCAGTTATTACGGGTTACAGGTCACCCATCAGTGACCTGTGGTCGTAGTGTTAGGTACTGAAAGCATAATACCTTCTTATGTAAGAGGGAAAGACCTGTTAAGTCTAAGTTTAGGGGTAGAGTTGTCAATGATACAGTCATATTTGTTGAATAGTTCAAGTTGCCATTTCCTTGTATTCTTGGAAGAGGTAAGTTAAAGAAGGTTGTGCCCAGTTCTTGACACTTTATTATTACAGCACTACCTTTCAAGCCACTCAGTAGTCATTGAACATGTACAAGTAGTTGTTCTGTTTGGTCATGTAAATTTGTAGTGACAGTAGGAAAAGAAGAAAAGGACCTTTATTAAAGACCTTCCAAACTAATTCATTGCCCTCCATGCTGCATGAAAACAAAGTCTTTCCAAAAAAAGGAGTATTAAGGCACCTGAAGGGACAAATCCATTTATAAAATTATTTTCTCTTTGTGATAAAAAATATAAATGGCTCTGTATACTAAAAAATATAAATGGCTCTACTAGTACATTTAATAATCCTTTATTGATTTACCTAAATGTATGAAGATACCCATATAATGTTTTAAAATATTTAAGTTATTATAGCTCTAAAATAATTTATTAGACTATAATAAATAAATTTATACTAGAATTCATGATGACCAGTCATTAAATAGAATTAAAAATATAGGTAAAATACAGTTAAAATATATACAAATTTTAAATGATACATGCAATGCACAAATTGTAAATGTTTGCTTGAGGAAAGAGTTAATTCATTGGAAACTCTATTCCAGTCTATAGTATTTGGGGACTGCTGTTGATATGTTCATTCAACAAATAATTACTGATAATATAGTATGTATTTAAATCATTATGTTAAACACTGAGGCTATACAATAAATAAGAAAATGTATACCCTCATTGAACTTAAATCTATTAGCAGACACAAGCAAGTAAATTGTCAGTAAAAATAGGGGGGAGTCAAGGGAATTTGGATAAATTGTAGAAGGAGCTCCTAGACAGTCCATGGAAGTATTAGTGGGAGGATGGAAATGGCAACACAGTTGAGATTTTAAAGATATATAAAGTACATCTTTGTAAATGGCAAGCAATAAGAACACAGAAAAGGTGTTTGAGGAAAGGACCTAAAGATAAGATAGACCATGACACAGAAAGGAAAGTAAAAATTCAGTGACCATCTAGTAGATACCCAATACATACATTTGAATGAATGAGTGATAGACTAACTATATGAATGGGAAATATTGAAATATAAAAAGGGAGTAAAGCTCTGAGAGGTAAGTGTATGTGTTAAGCCTTCAGAGTACCTAATCATCTGAATATGCAAATGAGCAGTGTTCAAATTAATAAAAATGACTCTAAAAATGAGAACTCTTGGCTGGAGAAAATAACAAAATATAAAGTAAAGGAAAATTGACAGAATACTTCAAAAACTGTGCCTGATATAATTGGAAATAATGCCTGGAAAGAGATTGAGTCCATAATCCTGTATTTGCTCATTAAGGCCAGAAAGATTCTTGATAAGGAAATGTCTAGTCTGAAAGGTCTAAAGATTGTATTAACCTGTATAATAAATTATATCTTATGAAACTCTTGTCATTTATCCAGTATATTTGAATTATCCATGCATTACTGTTTCATATATTCATGGTATTTTCATATTTTATAACATTTAAAAGTATTTCAACATTCCATTGATTTGAATAAGATTTCTTAAATTACAGTGAAAACTTTCTGATAAGGTATGGTAAGATTATTTTTCAGTGACTATGCTGATACATACAATAAAGCCAGTGATAATTCATAAAGATGATAATACACTTAGTACAAACTGAGCTTCAATGGGATTACTAAATGAGTATGTGAGGACAGAGCAGAGAAAAAGGCCAAGGATTGAGCACTGTGGTGCTCTGTTACGAGAAAGTTAGGAAGGATTAAAGGTAGCAGTGAAGGGGATTGAGAAGGGGTAGCTGAAGCAGTAGAAAGAAAACAAGAACAGTGTGTCCTGGAAGTCAATGGAGTAATCAGTTGTCTCAATTGCTGCTAATAGATCAAATATGGTGAGGACTGAGAATTGGACACTTCAGTTAGTAATGTGAAGGACATTGGTGACTTTCCCAAGAGCAGTTTCAGTGGAATGGAGGAAGACCAATGGAATAATAGGAGCCTTGTGGAGGAATAAACCAAAATGTACCTATTTACCATCCCGAGCCAGAGTCAGAGCCTTTACTCTGTGCGAGAAACACAATGACCAATTGTTGCATTGTTCCCGTTCCTTGAGCTTTGTACAGCTCACCTCGCTTCTTCAAATGTATACAGTCAGACCTCCGAATCTGTGGATTCCACATCCATGGATTCAACTGACTGCAGATGAAAAATATTAGAAAAAATACCTGCATCTGTACTGAACATGTGCAGACTTTTTTCTTGTCATTATTCCCTAAATAATACAGTATAACAACTATTTACATAGCCTTTACATTGTGTTAGGTATTTAAAGTAATGTAGATGTGATTTAAATAATTTTGAAGTATGTGTGTAGGTTACACGCACATACTATGCCATTTTATATCAAGGACTTGAGCATCCTCAGATTTTGATATCCACAGGAGGTCCTGGAACCAATCCCCACAAATCCCCTGAAACTATAACTGATGAGGGGTGATGGTACTTCTTTTTTTATACAGTCAAAAGAAAAGAGATTAGGCTTATTTTTGAAAGTTCTTTTTATAATCTTATTATTTCTCCCGAAATAATGCCATATTGAGCATGACTGGATTTAAGAGGTTCCCAGATGTCTCAGCCACTCATTTACATACAAATTCTTTGTCCATATTCGTACATCCTTAATCTCAAACTACACGTATGGATTTACTGTTTTGTCTCCTGGAATCAGCTTACTTTCAATTTGTTTTGCCTATTTCATTTGCACATTTGTAGAGATTGATAATACAAACATGTTTTAAGAGAGAGCATACAACACATCAAGTTGCCAACTTTAGCCACTTCTGCTACTTATTTCAAAGTTTCTGACACTTATTCATGACCTTTCAGTAGCCTTCATTCTCCCGTCTATCCATTCACTCAAGAAACTTGTATTGTTAGGGAAGGTATTAGAATTGTGGCTCTTCCAGCTGTCAAAAAAAAGAAAAAAAAAAGAATGAAAAAAAACAGAAAAGCATAATACTGGAAAATCATGTATATGAGAAATCTAATTATTTGTGGCATAAATCATTTTAAAATGTATTCTAAAATAAAATGCCAGAGAGGCACGGAGGTCTTACTAATCTGTAAAGGAAACATGATTTATATAGTATGCTTACACTAGTAAAAACAGGATTATTTGGGTGAACAGAATATCATATTGATATAGTCATTTAGTTATAAAAAGAGATATTTCTGATGAGGTTTCCCCTATTTATTTGCCTTGGAAAATGAATTTCAAAGAAAAGTATAATTTTAAAATCTAAAAAACCAGTTGATACCCATAGTCTGATATTTTCAGTTGGAATGAATTCCTGTGACAGCATGAACATACACCCACCACCACGTCTGTAATAGAAACCACTTTGCAAGACATTAGAGGTTGCCACAGATTTCTTAGGTCCTCACAGCAAGACAGTGGTGGTCTTGGGGATGGATACATTTCATCTTCCTTGAAGACAGATACCACCCTCCGGTTGTCACTCCATAGGAAATCAGGAAGTATGCTAAGCTATCCAGTGGACTTGGAATTACACTGCATTGTGCTAGTGGAAATATCCTATCCAACATTATGATTTATTTTGAAGGAAAATGGAAAAAAAATACACACAAAACGGTGGAAGGAAGCTGCACACAACATCGCCAAACAGCTGGCTTGTTTTATATCCCAGAAACAGCTTGGAACTAACTGTATTCACAAGATCTCTTGGCAGAGTAGCTTGATGAAAATACCAAAGCTGTGAGAAGTGTTCTTTTGCTGAATCCTTCATGTAGCTATCATATGGTTTATTAACTTAAATGAGAATATGTACACCTTTTTTTCCAAAAAAGTGCTTTGTATATTTAAGTGAGAAACTTACTGATTCTTTATACGGCACAAACATGATTCACCACAGTATTCACACCAAATGAACCCTAATAATGTTCAGAAACTATAATCCTAGACATGTATTGATTTCCTTCTTTCTTTCAAGTAGTATTTTTGGGGACAGTCAAGGGAGAATTTGATAGAAATGTAAGCTTGAGTTCAACGGCACTGATGACTTTCTTGGGTGCCAAGGTTAATTTCAGAGGGAAATTAGTTTTAACGGCTTCATCCATACATTTATCCATTCTTTTAACATTTAACTCTTACTTCCTTAAACGAAAAATATAACTCAATTCTAAACACATTTCTGGCTCACCTGCTAGATGCCAGAAATGTGTATCTTGAGGAATATACAAGGTCTGCTTTACTCTTGTAGAATCCCTGCATTAGAGGGGACTCAGTATTTTCAGATTCAGTATTTTAGAAGACCTTGCATTCTATTCCTTACTAAGTATCTAAGGTAGATTCAATTAGCTGGAACATATTCATATTTTTATCGTGAGGCATTTTGAGTCTATTCTTTGTGACACCAGAATTAGTTTCTCGTCTCAGAGTTTGCTATATTTCTCTGGCGACTCAAGTAGTTCATTGGCAGTCAGTTTGTAAAAGGCTCCCCGGGATTATCTAAATGCAGGATGTTAGCAATGGAAATACATATCATTGCCTCTCCTGTCAAAAAATGTAATTAACACACATGATATATCATCTTACAAAAGTGGATGAAAATTCCAATGGGTGACCTTGAGTCACAGCTCCCCAGTGCACACACTGTCCCGTACCCAAGCATCTCCCAGACAGCACAGAACTCCCACTTCCTGCATCCCTGTACGTTTGGCACTGTGTGTATGTTTGTGCGTGTATGTGTGTGTGAGTGTGTGTGTGTGTATTTTCAGTTCAAAATCTACCACTCAATTTCATTTTCTTTAACAATTTTGGTTTGATTCAATTTGTTACATTGGTAATAATCAATTTACAAAAAGAAGTGAAAGTACGTGCTTCTTCCTCTCTGTATATTGAGAGATTCCTCATTCTTTTTTATGGTTGCAAATAATTCATTATGCAGATATACAATTTATTTATCCAGTCCCATATTGATGGATACCAGGCTATTTCCAGTCCTTTGATGTGACCAAAAAAAATTATAATAAAAAATGCTGAGGTAATAATATTGTTTTTGTCAGTTAGGGCAGCCATAAGAAAGTTCCATAGACTAGGTGGGCTGTAAACAAGAGAAATTCATTTCCCACAGTTCTGGAGACTGAAAGTCTGAGATCAGGGTGTCTGCATGGTTGTCCTCTGGTGAGGACTCTTTTCTGGCTTGCATACTGCTGACTTCTTGTAGCCTCACATGGTGGAAAGAGAGCTAGCTAGCTCTCTGACCTCCTTTTATTAGGTCACTAATCTCATTCATGAGGGCTCCACCTTCAGGATCTAATTATCTACCAAAGGCCTTGCCCCCAAATATCATCACATTTGGGATTAGGGTTCCAACATATGAATTTTAGTGGGGGGATGCAAACATTCAGTCCATTAGCCATATTCAGTTCACCTGCATTATAGTATCCATATCATTTTATATATGTAGAATAATTCCTAGAAGTGGAATTGCTAGGTCAAAATTACTGTGTGTTTCTAATTTTACTTTCTTGAGAATTTGTATCATTTTAACTTTATACCTGTAAATCTAAGAGACATGTATCTACTCTCTTAGTCTTACCATCAGAGAGTATTACTAATGTTTGTGGAGTTTGCCAATCTGAAAAAATGGGAAGTTTATCAGTGTGTTTTTAACTAACATTTATCCTATTATGAGGGAGGATCAGTATCTTATAAACGTTTAACAGTAATTTTAATTTTCTTTTCTTTGAATAGGGCCCTCATATATTTGTGCATTTTGTGATGTTGTTCGTGTGTTTCTTGATTTATTAACAAGAGTTCTTTAGGTAATAGGAACATACTTCCTTTATTTGTGCTAACAGTACTTTTTATTTTATCACACAGTTTATTCTTCATCAGAATTCTTTGCTCTTAGGACGTCTCTGTGAGAGCCTGCCAGCATTGTACACCTTTGGAGGGCAGTTTGTTGGCAATTTCTCAATTTTTCTTTCACATAGAAAGTGATCTAACTGAATTGTATTTCTTTCGGTGTCAACTGTGCGAAATTATTGTCCTAAAAAATTCACCATTCCATTCAGGTTTAACATATTTTTTAGAGTGTGATTTTCATAGAGTATGTTACATTCTTGGTGATTTTTTGTCTTCTTGACCTATCAATTACTAAAAAAAAAAATACACATAACAATAACCTAAAACAACCTATTGAAATATCTCACTGTGATGATAGATTTGTCTAGTTTTCTTGTAATTTTGTTCTCCACATTTTAAGGCTACATAATGTGATGCTTTCAAGTATAGAATTATTTTAAGTTCCTAATGGGTTCCTTTTTTAATCTGATGTTTTATAACTTTTTCCCCAAGTTTTCTGGTTTCCCACCATACCCCAGATTCTTAAATAATTTAGGGCACAATAATTTTCAGAGAAAGAATGATTAAGAATTCATGGAAATCCTAAGAAGGTCAAGTTGATGCAGTGCCTTGGAAGAAAGAAATAGAGGTAGCTGAAGTATATAGAGAAATGCCTATGATATAAACAAACAAATTGCATGTACATGTATTAAGAAGACTATAACATATGTCAGTTACTTCACTAGATGCCAGTGCATAGGCATGTACCTGAATCTGCCTAACTAATTAGGAGAATGGGAAGTTACCTTTATTTTTCCAAGAAAAAGAAACAAAATCAATATTTAAATTTTGGAAAACATAATTGTTAAATTATTTTTCATATTGTCTAGATTCACATCTCTTTAATCAATGGAAGACCAAGTGCCGATGATCCTTCTCCAGAACTGCTGGAGTTTACCTCTGCTCGCTATATTCGCCTGAGATTTCAGAGGATCCGCACACTGAATGCTGACTTGATGATGTTTGCTCACAAAGACCCAAGAGAAATTGACCCCATTGTCACCAGAAGAGTAAGTTATGATGAATCATATTAGAACCTAAAAATGATATCCCAGTTATCTTTTTGTCTGCTAAATACTTTTAAAAAATTGTTAGTGATTTGTAGGAGTGGTTATTATCAACTTTTATTTTAGAATTTTAAATTATTTTATTAATTATCATTATTTGAAATTTGGCAGACTTTCATTTGTTCAGATTCAAGCTGTGCCGCTTATTACACGTGTAACATTTATCAAACATTTTAGCCTTCTCAAACTTTAATTTCTTCTTTTGTAAAATAAGAATCACAATGTCTAGTTAATAATCTTATTTTCCAGAATAAAATTAGTCTTTGTACTTTAGGTGATCTGTACTACTATTGTAATTGGCTTTGGCGTTACTACTGCAAGTGCAGGGGCTTTGAAACATGATTTTTGCCATAACTGAGCCAGTATACGCACATGCACACATAGAGAGAGCAGTATGTCTGAAACCTTAATGTGCATAGAATTAGCCAGTGATCTTGTGGAAATATACATTATGATTCAGTAGGGCAGAGCAGAGACGCTGCACTTCAAAAACTTTCCAGATGATGCTGGTGTTGCTGGTTTGTAGACCATCAAATCATTTGGTTTTATGCTTGATTAATGAATCACAATCCATAGTTTTAAAAATGCACTGCTATAGGAGAAAACTGATTCTACATACTGTTTTATTTTCCTTTACAAATAAAATATTAGGTGAAAAAGGTTTAAAGCATCTTTTCAAAAGCTTTTTGAACACAAGAGCTAACAGACGTGCTGTCTTCCAGTGTTAAACAGGAATCTGTGGAAATACAAGATAGATGATCAGCTCAGATTGGTATGAGTGATAACCGTGCTTCCTCCTGTCTACCTTCTACCACATTCACTGGTTTATGGCACCTCCCACATATGCTGCTACACAACCAAGACATTATTACCAGTGAAGTCAATTCAGCCATAACTCCATAAAGCAAACTCCTGTGAATAGAGTATCTACTGTATGACTAGAGGTATAGCTAAGAAAGAGGATTATAGGGAGAAATTAATATGTAGGACAAAGCACTTAATTCTAGAATGATCCTACTAAGGTAAGACCACAGTCATCAGTTGCAAAGTTGCTGAATCACTAGGGTAAATAGTTACGGATCCTAAATACTCCTCACATGTTTTCTTTCCTCGTTACTTAACTTCCCACATCTAACCTCTCCATCATCACAAGGTAACTTTTAAGGCTTTAGTTAGTCTTATGCAATGTATGTCAGATGTTTTAGTGCCCTGTATTTTCCAAACTTGAAATAATTTCCCCTTGTATTATATCTCAACATATTGTAAATTGTCTCATGTAAAACTAATCATTATTTTATAGCAATGTTTAGATTTTCACTCATTTAAGAAAACATTTTCAATTCTAATTTTGGTGTGACTTAAAATATACACCAAGGAAGACTGAATAATATTGAAGTGAAATTTAATCTTTCTTGACAGTATATCTAGCAGAGAAAAAAAATCAATGAAAATAAATTAGTGTTCTTTCTATCATCTTTTGCAGGAGGCAGAGTGGGGGTTGGGGTACACATCTATTATTTGTAACTTTATCGTACATGAGCCTTTAAAATAGTGCAGTATAAGTCAACATATAAATATGTTGTTTTGAAAGTACTCAAGTTCAATAAACACTACATCTAAATTTAAATATATAAAAATAAGATAGCAAATTTTAGCTCTTCTTCATTACTCAAAAGCAAAGCATTATACATTTATATTTGAAATAGATTCTGCAGTTTTAAAAGCATTTACAAATACTACTGTATCAGCATTCTAAGCAAATATCTCTATTTGTATGTATATTATTAAGTGATGAGGTAAAATGAAAAAAAAATTTTATACTATCCAAACTCCTTAGCTAGTTCCATTACTTCAAGGTCTCGGTATATCAAATAAGATAACAAATATATTTTCAAAGACACTATATGTATGTAACAAAACAAATAAAAGGAAAAGAAACAAGTAAATTGGAAAAGGGGATTTTAGTCAGGTAACTCAGATATGTGTCCACCTAGGTATTCTTGCTAAATCTGTGTTTTTCTTTTGTCTGTGTAATTGGAATAATAGAACTATCGAACACTAAAATGGTTATTTGAATATGATAATGTAAAGTGCTCTGGCAATTATAAAATGTTATATACATATTAATTAAAATTGTAAAAATAGTCCAGCCTCCATAATTATCCTTAAGAAATAGCTGGATAGATTAAAATAATTAGTTACATAGCTCTATGTTAACTTCATATATAAAGGTAATTGTATGGACTTTTAAACATAGTAATATAAAAATGCAAATGTTCTGCACAATAAACTTACAGTTAATGACATTTTAATTTTCTTCTTAATAATTAAGGACTATATTGTTATGAGCACCATTTCTCCCTAAATTTTGTTGGTTCTTTTCAAATCCATCAAGTAAAACAGTGTGCATATGATTTGTGAATACTGCAGTTCCTATAATCACAATAAAAGAGGGTTTCTTGCAAGAAACTATGTAAAACAATTTTTAAGAAGAATAGTTGTCCTTAGCCCCAGATAAAAACTACTGTCAGCCACAGGTACTCCAGCATGGACTTGGTACTGACTGGGAGAAAGACGTTTCTAAAATGCCTACCTAACTTAAATTAAAGGCCACTCTTCCTTTGGGCTAAGATTACAATGCTAGAAGTTACTTTGTCGGTTTTGTGAGTCCTCACTTGTCCTTAAGAAACACAAATGTCCTTCAAACTAAGGATAAAAGCAGAAAATAAAGTTTTTACTGAATGTCCCCTTTCGTTATTTTCACCTTGCAATCATCTTAACAGGATTTCTCTCTGGATTACTTTTTGCAGTATTACTACTCGGTCAAGGATATTTCAGTTGGAGGGATGTGCATCTGCTATGGTCATGCCAGGGCTTGTCCACTTGATCCAGCAACAAATGTATGTATATTTATAGGATGCTTAGGCAAAATGAAGCCCTGAGCTGTAAAATGTTTCATGAGAGTCTTTGCTGACAGAGAACGCTGTAAATGGGTGTCAGGTCCCCAGTTAGACAGTGTAACAGAAATCCATGCCAGGGTGAAATAAGAGCTGGCAGTTAGGATGATAGACTTTGAAATCAGCCATCACAGTATCAGAAAACAGATTAGCTTTTCTTTTTTTTTTTTTTTTCAAAAAGGCTCCAAACTGCTCTATCTATTTTGAAACCTCTCTAGCTATGACAGCCTGCCTCATGATGTAGCTATAGTGAATGCCTGCCATCAATCAACCTGACCATTTCTTTTAAAGTTTTTAATTAAAAAATTAATGCAAATGAATTAAAAAATGTGCAGGGAAGTAAATATATAAATGGCAATGGAACAGGAGGATAAAGTAGGGCAGGGGCAATGAGGGGGTGGAGCGGGTGGAGTGGATGAGAGAATCAAGAGAGCAGTAGTGGCAAGCCGGAAAATGCCAGAATGCTTTTGGATAGAGGTTTTTCATTAATGACAATGAATTAAGTGAACATAACCTAAAGGAGAAGATGAATAATGAGCATCTATTTTTCCTGTCATAGACAAACTGGTGAAATTCAAACTCATCTCCTGTACAGTATATGGAAAAATACATTGAATAGTAACATCAGTGAATGTAAATAGGCCACAAATTTTTTTCTCAAATATTGTAATGCAAATGACATTATACTCAAAGCTAGTTTTCTGATTATTGGATTATAATGTTATCTCCTAGGAAGATTAAGGTATGCTAGCATATTTTTATGGGCAAAGCTGCAGTGCTGCTTTCTGCCTGGTATGGGAGCTTTTTTTTTTTTTTTTTTTTTTTTTCCATTTTAAAATTTTACTTTAAATCCTGGGATACTCATGCACAACATGCAGGTTTGTTACATAGGTAAATGTGTGTCATGGTCATTTGCTGCCCCTATCACCTGCCCCGTCACCTAGGCGTAATTTTCCACAGGCTTTACAGAGTCCCTTTGTCTCACTGGCTTTCTACATTTTAAAAATCCATTTACTATTATTTTATTTGTAAGAAGTGAAAAAATGCATATGCCACCATGGGATACAATGTTGCCATTAAAAGGAATGAGAGCATGTCCTTTGCAGGGACATGGATGAAGCTGGAAACCATCATCCTCAGGAAACTAACACAGGAACAGAAAACCAAACACTGCATATTCTCATTCATAAGTGAGAGCTAAACAATAAGAACACATGGACTCAAGGAGGGGAACAACACACACCAGGGCTTATCAGATGGAGGGAGACAAAAGGAGGGATAACATCAGGACAAATAGCTAATGCAGGCAGGGTGCTTTCTATCAGGTGTACTGATGAGCAGTGTTTCCAAGGCTTTGAAAGTCCACAAGACAGCCTTGGAAGGCCAATTCCATGTAGTAAATTGAGACTGTTTTCAGAGCACACACAGACAGGAGATTTAGTCCTAGAGACATTAGATTTATGTTTTACCTGCATCCCTAGAGGCCTAGGAGTCAACTCCCTCCTTTTGCCACATCCAAAATGTTAACAACATTTTGAGGGGAGCCTTAAAATAAGCACATCGACCCCCAGAAAACACATAGATCCCAGGCATCAGAGAAGGAGAATCCAGTCTTCAAGACCACTCCCAGCTTGGCCTTCCTGCTTTCTTCTGAGCCTAAACCCAGTGATTCCAGAACCAGCCTGGACTTCCTTAAGCTGATGTTGATCAAATACACCTACTTCAAGCCTGGCACCACTTTCTTCCTAGACTGTGTAGTTTTACATTTTGGTACATAGTCCAGATGTTTTATCTTTTCTTCATAGTACCTTTAGAGAGAGGCTTCCTTCATGGTTCTAAATAAGGCTAAAATTTGTGCTTCCTCCCTCTTCTTGACTAGAAATCTCGCTGTGAGTGTGAGCATAACACATGTGGCGATAGCTGTGATCAGTGCTGTCCAGGATTCCATCAGAAACCCTGGAGAGCTGGAACTTTTCTAACTAAAACTGAATGTGAAGGTATGTTCTTTAGAAGCCAACAAAATATGTCATACTTCCTTTCCAAGAAAAAAAGCCAATAATGAAAAATAGTGAAATGGCTGGTTATGCAAATGTGTCAACAAATACTCATTTATATTATCACTTCGAAGAGAACCCATATGTCTAGCTTTTCCTAAAGGGAAATATCTAAGAAACATAGCAGATGACTTTATAGCCTAATAGTGACAACTGGTCTTATTAGGTGACAGGTATCATGGAGAAACCTGTGTTTCTGGAGATTTTCTCAACCCAAGAAAAGACCTAAAAATAGTCTTGGGCTGAACTGTAAACCTAAACTAGCATAAAGTCCAATTCAACTGAATTCAAATATTAATATTACAGTAAATCAGTCCTAACCACATTTTTGCAGCTCACTAAGTATATATGGCCTTCAAAAACAGCTTGATAGACATTTTAAATTAATACCAACAGTATATATTCTTTGAATAACAAATTAACTCAACTCACATTTATCATGTACAACATGTCAGACATGACAGGTTTTTAAAGCTATTGAATCATAACACACCTTAATCATAAAATGTTCCCCAACTATAAGATATAAAGTCAGCCTTCCATATCCATGGTTTCCCCATTCATGGGTCTAACTAACTGCAGATCAAAAATGTTTGAAAAATAATTGCATCTGTACTGAACTTGTAAAGATGTTTTTCTTGTTATTATTTCCTAAACAATATAATACAACAACTATTTATATAGTATTTACATTTTGTTAGGTATTATAAGTAATCTAGAGATGATTTAAAGTATACAGGAGAATGTGCATAGGCTGTATGCGAATACTATGCCACTTTATAACAGGGACGTGAGTATCCTTGAATCTTGGTGTTTGAGGGAGGTCCTGGAACCATTCCCATGGATATAGAGGGATGGTTGTATTTTCTTTTTAGTTTGAGATTCTGCATATATGCTATTAGGTCTCCTTATTTTCTGCACTCACTTCATTTGCTTTCGGATTTGTGTCTGCCTGCTTATAAAGATATTATCAATTAGAAATCTCCCATTATTATAGAAGCATATCTGGAGGCATGAGCCACCATTGGATCATCACTCACCATGCATGGTAGGGGACCATTGGAAGCCCAGCGTTTGTCTCCTTCAACTACTTCCAGCCATGTTCTGGCTAATCTCTCAGTTCTCCACAGCTTCTCCATAGAGAACAGACATTTGTTCTGGAGAGTAACTTTAAATGTAATGCCACCCAGGGATGTTTGCTCTCGAGCTTCTTTAAATTTTAATTACATTTCTCTTCTGTTTGTGGAATATCAGTAATCATAAGTGGGAGCAGCACTTGAAGTTAGGGGTCTTCCTGTTGCCACTGACATGCTTTCACACAGTGATAATTATGTAATGTTAAGTGGCTCTGCAAAATCCTTTACCACTCTTTACTTGTGTTTCTATGTTTAAACACAAAACAAAAAGAATAGAGCAACTTGTTAGCAATAGAGGTAGACTAAGCAAAGCAAGACATTTCAAACTGCTACTGTACACGTTTTTAAAATAGTGAAATTGTGAAGCATTTTTTTTTCTTTCCCTGTAGGGAAGAGGGGAGGTCATATTTCCAAACTGAAAACAAACATTTTAAAACCCAGAAATTCAAGATGGGGATCTTAGCCATAAAGCCATACATAAAATCACACTTTCAGCAATGAATACATTCCTAAAAGCTTATGTAAAAATGTTCTTTTCCAAGTTGAATCATATTCCAATCACCTTAATATTTAGAAAATCCTTCCGTGACATGACAAATCCCTCCATAAAATGAATAATCACATTCTAATTCATTTGAGTTTAATTTGGATTTTCATCAATCTAGCTTACATAAGGGAAGATAATATCTCTAAAAAGCATAGAATATTCATTCAACTGCTAAGCCTTTACTAAAGAACAGTTTCATATGATATATCTTGGACATTCCGTGAAATAGTAAGTTGCTGATGACAGAGCAAAAACATGGCTTCGTGATCAGTTACTAGTCACATTCTCGAAGGTTACAGACAGAGCAGGGTAGGCTGCAGCCTATAGACAGAAAATGGGGCTGTAGGTGTAGGGTCCTGGCTGCACAGAGTGTGTGAAGGACCGTTTCTTTGGCATCAGTGTTTTACCTATAGTAGTTCATAGTTCTAAACACTCTTGACAACACCAATTCTAAATAGTGTGAGTCTGTATTACTTGATGTTTTCCTCTGCTTATACTGACAGCAGAAGTTTTGACTCTTTCTTGAAATACACTTTTACAACAAAGCTTTTAAGAATTCATAGCCAGGTCCAATGGCATGCTCCTATAATCCCAGCTACTGGAAAGAAGCTATGGTGGGAGGATCTCTTGAGCCCAGGAGTTTGAGGCCAGCCTGGGCCACATGGTGAGATCCTGTCTGTATTATTCCGTTTTCACACTGCTATAAAGATACTACCCGAGACTGGGTAATTTATAAAGGAAAGAGGTTTAGTTGATTCACCCTTCTGCATGGCTAGGAGGCCTCAGGAACCTTACAATCAAGGGGGAAGAGGGAGCAGGCATGTCTTACATGGTGCAGGAGAGAGAGGAGAAAGTGAAGGGGGAAGAGCCCCTTATAAAACCATGAGATCTTGTAAGAACTCACTCGCTATCATGAGGACAGTGTGGGGAGCTGCCCCTTGATCCAATCTCCTCCCTCCCCCCATACATGGAGATTACAATTTGAAATGAGATTTGGGTGGGGACACAGAGCCAAGCTATATCACTGTCTTTCTGAAGAAAAAAAAGGAATTCTTGTATGTTGTCCTAAAGATATAAAACTGCTTACAATGCCTAGTGATTTGTATTTATTACTATGTGTTCCCTAAAGTTTGAAACTCTCCATTAACATAGCAAAAATCCTATATTCTAAATCAAATGTCAGCAGGTTGGGAAAGGTATTTACAACAAACATGACAAGGGGATAATAACCTGTCTATATTAAGAGATCTTACATATCAATAGAAAAAAGTTAATTAACCTGTTAAAAATGAGAAAGATCAAAACAGGTATTCCTCAGAAATGACATATAACTTTGTAAAAAGATAATCACACTCATAATGAAGGAAGTATCAATTAAAACAATGACAATATTATTTTTCACTTATCAAAGTGTTTATTCTTATCAAAGTGTTTATTTTTCCACTCAACAAATATTTGAATGCTTATTATGTCCAGGAATTATATTCAAGGGTTGATAACACACTAGGTTGGTGGCTATGGAGACACTGTTTTATCATATCTACTAGAGGAAAAGTCATTTGTCATAGCATTCCTGGAGGGGAATTTTTAAGTGATTAAAATTTAAATTTTACATATCCTTTGACTAGAAATTATGCTTCCAGGAGTTTAGCCTATAGATATATTCATATAGATGTACAGGGCATATTATCATGATCCTCGTCATTATTATACAAGTGCTACCACTACTACTACTAACATTTCTTGAGTTCAGTATTTAGTATGTTTTAGGCATTCTGCTAAGCATTCGCAAAACATGTATAAGAGACAAGTACTAAAGTGATGCTAGGACTTGAGTTTTTGCCTCAGTCTCTCAATTGGCAAATAGGAAACTTTTCTAACATTAGAGCCCCTCCCTGCACCCAGCATCCTTGTCCTCCCAGTATGTGTTCAGTGTTACTTGAAAGGGAGAAACATGGAAACTGTGTAACTGTTCATTAATAGGGACCTGATCAATACCTTCATTCAAGTAGTACCCTGTGTACCCTTAGGGGATACACATGCTAATGTGGAAAGAGCTCCATGATTTATTGTTAGTAAAAAGAAACGGTCCTAAACAGTATACAAATGCCCTTTCCCTTTTGTAGAATAAATAAAAAGATTGAGCTGTATGCATACAAGCACACCTATGTGCACGCACACACACACACAAGTGGAAATAAATGTAAGTACTCCTAAGAAACTCAACATCTCAGGTAGGAAGGAGACTCTGCGTCGGTATATTTCCCTGGTTCTATCCTAATATCAATTCTTCATGTTTAGAAAAGTCTTACCCAATCCTTTCTGGAGAAAGTGATTTTTCACTTATTTGAATTCTTCTAATGTAACATGAAAAGACAAGGAGAATGAAGAGAAGAAAATCAATTGTGAACTTATTTATAAGACATTATGCTAATGATTGTACATGCATTATCTCACTTGCACTTTTAGATATCCCAATCTAGTAATTACTATTGATCACTCCGTGTTTTATATGGAAACTGAGCCTTCATGTAATTAAGAATTTTCCAATGTCATATGACTACTAAGTAGGGGAGAGCACACTCACATCCAAGACAGTTGGGTGCAAAATAGCATGATCTTAGCCACTAGCTCTCGGTTTGTCTTAATTCCTTGGCACACGCCATGTATCTTATTTCGTTCACCAGGTAGAATGTAAAGGGATTCTGGCAGTCTTTAGCAGTGCAGACTCTGGAGTCTGTCTTCAGAGGTTGGTTTCCAATACTGATTGGAGGATCTTTTACACGTTATTTCACTTCTCTGGACTCAGATTTCTAGTATACAAAAATGGGCTGATAATGATAATACCTAATTCCTAAAAGCAATTTTGAGGATTAAAATCAGTAGCAACAAATATGGAGCATTCAGAATAGTGTCTGGCATTGAAGAAAACCTAAATATGTTTTAGTTGTTATTAGTATCAAAAGAAAGGCATTATATTATACGTATTTTTCTTTACCCATAGGCTCTAATACAGAAATTTCCATATGGTAATAATTCATTACAGATGACCTAGTTGTTAATCATTCAGTGCCATCATTCAATAATTTATTATTTGTTATAATAGGAAATTGTAAATTGATCCATATAAAATTGCACATTAGTCAAAATCAAATATTGGCAATTGCATATGATTGAGCTTAATGTATATGTTTTAATTATTTCAAATTCCATTAAAATGTGTGAATTTATTAATACCTCCAATAAATCCAGATGCTTTCTAGATGCCTTTGTGTGTGTGTATGCTAAATGTAATTTCCCGTATGGTACAAAAATCTAGGCCAGGAGCGGTGGCTCATGCCTGTAATCCCAACACTTTGGGGGACCAAGGCGGGTGGATCACGGGTCAGGAGTTCAGGACCAGCCTGGTCAACATGGTGAAACCCTGTCTCTACTAAAAATACAAAAATTAGCTGGGTGTAGTGACGCACGCCTATAGTCCCAGCTACTCGGGAGGCTGGGACAGGAAGATTGCTTGATCCTGGGAGGCAGAGATTGCAGTGAGCCAAGATCGTGCCACTCTGCACTCCAGCCTGGCAGCAGAGGGAGACTCTGTCTCAAAAAAAAAAAAAAAATCTATTATGTATAAAAGAAATGATTTTAAATATATCTGAAATCTGAAATTAATGTTTATTAATTTATTTTTCCCTAATGCAGCATGCAATTGTCATGGAAAAGCTGAAGAATGCTATTATGATGAAAATGTTGCCAGAAGAAGTCTGAGTTTGAATATACATGGAAAGTACATTGGAGGGGGTGTTTGCATTAATTGTACCCAAAATACTGCTGGTATAAACTGTGAGACATGTATTGATGGCTTCTTCAGACCCAAAGGGGTAAAGTATGCTTTTTCCTTCATAAAGAGTTATTTTTTGCTTTTCATACAAAATGTTTTATACAAAAAAAATTTTTTTGAAAGCTTCTCTAAGCAGTTGAACCTCAAATTAAAAGGTGAGTAGGAACATTTCATAGCTGAAACTGACCTAAATCTTTGAGGATGTAAAATAAAACATTTCCATCACTCCAGAAAGTTTTATCATAGCTTCTTCCAGTCAATCCCCACCCCTAGGCAAACTCTATTCTGAGTTTTAGAACATAAATTACTTGTGCCTCTTAGAGAATTTCATAAAAATGGAATCATACAGTACATACTAGTCTGTCTTCTTTCACTCAAGATAATATTTTGAGATTTATCCATGTTGTTTGTGCATCAGTAGTTCTTTTTCTTGAAAGAAATTGCTGAGTAGTATTTATCTGCCTGAACATATTAAAATTTTAAATCCATTCTCCTGTTTATAGAAATCAAGTTCTTTTTCAGTTTTAGCTTAGTTTCTACAAATAATTTTATACTACTTTTTTTTAGATTATACATTTTATAGTCATGTTTTTATTTACCTTGTGTAAATACTTAGGAGTAGAATACTTTTTTCATAAGATAGGTAGATGCTTAACTTTATAAGAAACCATCAATATTTTGCCAAATTAGTAATAATGTATAACGTGTTCACCAAAAAGTTATATGAGTTCCCGTTGTTCTACATCATCTCTAATATTTGATGTTGACTACCTTTTCGGATTTTAGTCATCTAGTGGATGTGAAATGGCATCTGATTATGGATTTAATTTTAATTGTAAGGGCTTATTGACCATTCCTGTATCTTCTCATATGAAGTACATGTTCAACGTCTAAATAATATTTTTTATCCTAAAAACTTACAGAACTATTGCCCATATCAAGTAAATGTTTGTGTGTGGTGTGAAATACGTCACCAGATTTATATGGGTAACCTGAAGTTCTATACCATTTGTTGAAAAATCAATTGATCATATTACATGGATCAGTTTCTAGAACCTCAGTTATCTATTTTTCCAAGCATCTATTTTTCCCTCTATGTGCTAATACCATACTATCTTCATTGCTTTAGTAAGTCTAGAATTTAGGTAATATAATGTACCAATTTTATTATTTATTTTCAAGATTGTTTTGTCTATAGCAGGGTTTGTGTGTGTGTGTGTGTTTCTATAGGATTTTAGAATCAACTTGTCAATTACAGAAAATGTTAGGATTATTGCTTATAATCTATATGCAAATATGGAAAATGGAGCTTGAGGAGTTGTTGGTCAAAGAATACAAAATTTCAGTTAGATAGTAGGAAAACATTGAAGATATTTATTGCACAACATGGTGACTATAGTTAATAGCAATATATTTATTCTTGAAAAATGCTGAGAGTAGATTTTAAGCATTCTTACCACAAAATTGATAATTATGTTAGATAATATGTTAATTAGTTTGATATAACCATTTCACAATTTGTATATATATAATAATATATACAGTGATATTCAAAATATCATGTCACATGTGATAAATATATATAATTTTGTCAAAAGAAGAAATTAAACTTTTAAAAGAAAACAAGTATTCAGGAAAATAACATAATAATATTGAGTCATTTAACCAATGAACGTAGCATACCTCTCTATTTATTTCTATCTTCTTTATTCATGTCAGTGTTCCAGTACAGAGATCTTGCATGTTTTTTGCTAGATTAATCTTTAGTATTTTGCTTTGCATGATTGTAAAAAAATTGTTTTTTAAATAGTTTTCAATTTATTTAATGTAATTATTAAAGAATTTTTAATATTGACTTTATGTCTTATAACCATCCTTAATTTCTTTATTAGTTCTAGTAGTTTTAACCTACATGCTTTAGAAACGTACACATAAACAATCATTTTACCCGCAAGTAAATTCAGACTTACTTCTTCCTTTGCAATCTTTATGCCAAGGTTAACTAAAAATAGTGAGAGCTGACTTCTTCACTTTGTTCTCAATTTTAAAGTAATATTTCACTATTGAGTATGATGTGAACTGCAGATTTGTAATGGACGCCCTTTATCGGATTCAGTAGGTCCCCCATTATTCCTAAGTTGCAGAGAGTTTTTATGACAAAATGGTTTTGAATTTTGTCATATGCTTTTGAAACCTACCGAAATGAACATAAGAATTTTCTCCTTTATTCTGTTAACGTGGACAATTTACACAAATTTAATTTTAAAATATGAAGCCAGCTTTGCATTTGTGAATTAATCTCCATTTGGTTATGTTATATTATCATTTTTATATATTGGATGATTCAGTTGACTAATGTTTGGTTAAGAATTTTGACATCCTTTCATAAAAGATACTGGATTGCTCTATAATTTTATTTTATTATGTCTTTGTCAGGTTTTTTTTTTATTGGGGTATACTGGCATCAACAAATGATCTGGGAAATGAAATTCATCTTCCTCTGTTTTCTAAAGTAACTTCAGATTAAAATTAATTCTCTTTAAAATGCTTGATAAAATTTCCCAGTGAAACTATCTGAGTCTCTAGTTTTCTTTGTGGGAAGAACATTTTAAATGCATTGGCTAATTTTATTAGACATAGGACTACATAAGTTTTGTATTAATATCTTTGGGGAGGGTCAATTTTGATATATTGTATTTTCAAGTAATTTGTTCACTTCATCTAAATTGTCAAATCATTGGCAATTGGCAGTTTTAAAATTCTATTATTATTTTCTTGAAGTCTATAGCATCTATCTGGATATCCCCTCTGTGGTTTTTAAAATGATTAAATTGTGCTTTTCTCCTTTTATTGATCACTTATGTTAGGAGTTTATCAATTATCTTAATCTTTTCAAAAAAACTCCTGCCATTTTATTTTTTGTATTTTTATTGATTCTGTTCTATTTATTATATTATTCATTTGACCTGTTGTGGGTTTAAATTACATTTTCTTTTGCTACCTATCAATTTGGAAAGTTAAATGATTTTAAACCTTTCTTCTTTTATCATATGAACTTTTAAATATAAACTTCCTTCTAGCAGTTCTTTAGCTGCTGCTCATGAATTCAGAAATGCTTTATGTTCATTATTTAACATAATTTATAATTTCTCTTGAAATTTATTTTTTGTTGTCTAATTTCCAAATATTTGAGCTTTATTAAATATTACATTTTTTTATTTCTACACTGGATGTTTATGATCTGAGAACATACTCTCTAAGATGTCAAACTTTAGAAGTTTATTGAAATTTAACTTATGGCTCAGTGCATGGTCTCTCTTGGTAAACAAATAAATGTGGATTTTTCCAGTCTGTGATTATGGATTCCTACCTTTCTTTCATTTTTTCAGTATTTCTTCATGTTTTTTGAAGCTCTGTTATGAGGTACATACCTATTTAGAATATTTTGAATCTTTATATTTTTATATCTTATAAATTGATATTTTAATAACTGTGATGATCTCCACTTAATCTCAGATATCACTTTTTGTCATGAAGTCTACTTTGTTTTTTATTAATATTGTTATAGTAGTTTTCATACGCTTACTCTGTATGGTATGTCTTACCTGATTTTGTTTAACTTTCAACCTATCTTTATTTTCATTTAGAAGATTTCTTATAAAGAGTAAAATAGATGGAGATTTTATCCTGAAAGTTACTGTGTGTTTAGTCCATAAATTTAATATAGTTAATAATATGATCGGGTTTTGCTATTTGTTTCCTATTTGTGTCACAAAATTTTGTTCCCATTCTTCCTTTTCTGTCTACTTTTACGTTAAACAAATATTTTTCAGTATTCCATTTTATTTCCTTTATTATCTTTTTAGCGGTACTGCTTTGTATATATTTTTTTCCATTCCAACTTTTATTTTAGGTTCAGGGAGTACGTGGGTAAATTATGTGTCATGGGATTTGGTGCACAGATTATTTCATCACCCAGATAATAAGCATAAGTTTTTCAATCTTCACCCCGCTCCCACCCTTCTCAAGTAGGCCCTAGTGTCTATTGTTGCCTTCTTTGTGTCCACGTGTAGTCAATGTTTAGCTCCCACTCATAAGAGAGAACATGCAGTATCTGGTTTTCTATCCTTACATTAATTCACTTAGGATAATGGCCTTTGGCTCCATCCGTGTTGCTTCAAAGGACATGATTTGATTCTTTTTTATGGCTGTGTAGTATTCCATAGTGTATATGTACTACATTTCTTTATTCAGTCCACTGATGATTGTACCTAGGTTGATGCCATGTCTTTGTTACTGTGAATAGGGCTGCGATGAACATATGCATGCATGTGGCTTTATGGTAGAATGATATATATTCCTTTGGGTAAATGCCCAGTAATGGGATTGCTGAGTTGAGTGCTAGTTCTAAGTTTTTCAAGAAATCTCCCAACTGTTTCCCACAGTGGCTGAACTAATTTACATTCCCACCAGCAGTGTATAAATGTTCTCTTTCTCTGCAACCTCACCAGTATCTGTTATTTTTGACTTTCAGTAATAGCCGTTCTGACGGGTGTGAGATGGTAGTATTTTAAGCTCATGATATAGTGATATAGTCCTATCTGTTGGACTACTGTTTTCATATGTTGCACATAATTTATAAGCCACTAATACAATGTTGTAATTTTTGTTTGAAGTCACAAAATTACAAAAACAGTCTTAAAGAAATGAAAAGAAGGAAACAAAATTTACATTAACCCAAACTTTCCCATTTCCCATACTCTGTGGTTCTATCTTATATATATTGCCCTCCTGCTTGAAAAATTTCCTTTTAGCATTTTTTTTTTTTTTTTTTTGGTAGTGCAGAGCTGCTGGTGACAAATTTTCTCAACTTCCCTTTATCTGAAAATGTCTTTAATCTGCTTTCATTATTGAAGGATATTTTCATCATAGTTACAGAGGTGTGTGTTTTCTTCTTTGTTTAGCACTTTAAAGATGTGGTACCATTATTTTCTGGATTTCATTCATTCTTATGACAACATAGCCATTATTTGTTTCTCTGTTCTATATATATCTTTAATTCACTAGATGATTTCAAAACTTTTTTGTATCTGCTTTTTGACAGTTAAACCATGTATGATAAAACTTTGGCCTGTAGACCAAATCTAACTCATGGCCTATATTTGTATGACCTGTAAGCAAAGGATGTTTCTGCATTTGTAAAGGTTTGTTAAAAGAAGAAGTAGAAGGGGAGAATGGAGAGAACTATGAGGGGGAAGAAGAGAAGGAGGAATGAAGAGAGTCTTTATATGGCTTATTTTATTATCTGGCCCTTTACAGAAAAGTTTTCCAGCCTCAGAGTAAACTATGATGTGTCTGTATGGCTTTCAAGCTTACCTTGCTTAATTCACAAAGCTTCTAGGAACTATAAATTGAGATTTTATTCCACATTTAGGAAATTTTAGGCTATTATTTTAAAACCTGTTTTTGGATCAATGTTTTTCCTTCTCTTTCTAGGACTCCAACTGCATGTGTGCTAAGGTGTTGATTGTATCTGAGGCAGTGCTAATTAATTTTTTTTTCTTTCTCTGTTCTTTAGATTGGATCTTTTCCCGTTTATCTGTCCTTATACTTTGTTCTACATATAATGCATCTTTAATTTAATAGCTGATTTTAAAATATTCTCATTAGGCCAGGCACGGTGGCTCACACCTGTAATCCCATCACTTTGGAAGGCCGAGGCAGGCAAATCACTTGCGGTCAGGAGTTCAAGACCAACCTGGCCAACATGGTGAAACACCGTCTCTATTAAAAATACAAAATTTAGTCAGGCATGGTGGCAGCCACCTGTAATCTCAGCTACTCTGGAGACTGAGGCAGGAGAATAGCTTGAACCCAGGAACTGAGGCTGCAGTGGGCCGAACTAGTGCCAGTGCACTTCAGCCTGGGCGAGAGAGCGAGACCCTATCTCAAAAATAAATGAATAAATAAATAAATAAATAAATCCTCATTATTTATATATAATTTTAACAATTATACCGTGTTTGAGAAAACTCTGGCCTGTAGACCAAATCCTGGCCTATGGCCAGATGACTACAAAAGTAGTCATTAGGTAGACTTTTCTTCCTCCTATCATCTCTCCCTGATGTTAAGCATATCCAGTGGATTATTAAATTGAGGTATTTTACTTTTCAGCTTTCTGGAGTTATTATGTTCCTTAGAGCTTCCATTTCCCTGCTGAAATGCTCCAGGCCTTCACCCATTATAAACATTATTTTCTTTATATTCTTGGACATATTTACAGAACTTACGTTGACTTCCTTGTATGCTAATTTCGATATCTGGGTCACCTCAGGATCTGCTTTTTTCAACTTCTTTTTTTTAATAAGGACAACATTTTCCTGTTTCTTTCCTGTATATCTAATACAGTAGTCCTCCTTTATTCACAGAGGATATGTTCCAGGAACCCCAGCTGATACCTGAAATCACAGATAGTACCAAACCTATATATACTATGTTTTTTTTTTCTGTTTGATACCTGTGATGGGACTAAGTGACTAACAGGAGGGTAGTGTCTCTACAGCACAGATATGCTGGACAAAGGGATGATTCATATCCCTGGCAAGACAGAGCAAGATGGCTTGAGATTTCATCACACTATTCAAAATGGAATGCAAATTAAAACTTAAGAATGTTTATTTCTGGAGTTTTCCATTTAATATTTTTGAACTGTGGTTAACCATGATAACTGAAACCTCAGACAGCAAAACTGCAGATGAGGTGGGGACTACTGTAATTTATCATCTGTACAGGACATTTTGGAGAATACAATGCAGAGACACTGGTTTCTGTTATGTTCCTCTGAAGATTTTGAATTGGTTCTAATTAGTAATAAACTTGCTGAATGATCACCGTGAAGTCATGAAAGTTTACTTTCATACTTTGTTAGGACAGGTTAATGGCAAACTCCAGGTATTCATCAGACATTTCTAATGTAGTTAACTTAAAGTCCAATTTCTCTTTATTTTATGGTTTGTAACACCTGAAAACTCTTCTCACCTTGTTCAGTTTACCAGTGATTGCTTTCCACTGAATTTCCTAGAATCTTCTGAATGAATATACAATAAAGGGATCAGTTAAGGCTGGGAAGGGTATTGTTATGCAAATTTTGTGAACTGCAATTCTCTATGATGTTCATAAAATTATTGTCTTAAAAATGTCATTTTAGATTTATCCACTTAATAACATTTCATTTATATGTGTATATAAAATATGCCTTACCTATTCTGTGCACAGTCCTAACTTCATAATGGGGGAACGAATGAATGTGTCTTAAACAAATGATGATTTTGAAACTGATCTGTGAACTTAGTTAATTGAGATTCAGTCAGGTATATAAATAAGTCTAATTTTAACACTCTGATTTATAGTAGCAAACAAGTTTTCATTTGTGAATTAAGCCTAGATATATATACATATGAAAGCTATATTTAATAGGTGGGTATTTCTTGGGCAAATAATTTAGTTTTTTGTTTTTTTCCTATTAAATCTGGAAAATAAATCTTGTATATATAGCATATGAACACAGTGTAGGTTTGTTTAAGTAAAGTAACTGTGTTCATATACTATATAAACAAGATAAAAAGGAATAAAACATGAAAATATCAATAATTATTGAATCTAAGTAACAAATATATAGGAGTTTATTGTTCCATCATCTTTACATTTGTGTAAGCACGTAAACGAACTGGATTTTAGACTTTATAAACATGTATTAAAGGTACTTCTTATAATTTTCTCAGTAATTTACTGCTCTGTATTACTAAAACTACTTTGTCTATAAAAGTTTGCTGAAATGAAAATATTGCTATTTTATTACATTTGGTTAAATTCATTTTAATATTTTTGTTAGGTATCGCCAAATTATCCAAGGCCATGCCAGCCATGTCATTGCAATCCAATTGGTTCCTTAAATGAAGTCTGTGTCAAGGATGAGAAACATGCTCGACGAGGTGAGAACTGCAGCAGAATGTCACTGCTCTGATAAAAGGACAACTAAAAGCCAAATATGATTATTTTCAGAAGAAAATTTTGCAGTAAATGTCATTCATGTAATAAATTTATTCTTTAATCTATCAGTGTATTAGCGTTCCCTCCAGGAAGCAGTTTTTAAATTCATCTCAATAATTACTTTCATGTTTAATTATAATGTTTTCATAGCAAGAAGAGTTGAATTATTTATTTTGAGATACACACACTCACACACACAGAGATAGAGAGAAAGAGAGAAAGTCAATCACAAATCTGTGGTATACGTAATTTTTTCATGTCATGTTATAGTTTGTAGCTTCTATGAGTTCTAGCATGAAATGCCAGCGTTCACTGAGGAATGTGTGTGTTGTAGTGGGAAAAGCAAATAGAAGAACTCACACATTGAGATGTAGGCAATAATATAGAAAGCAAGAAGTTTTCATAAAGGACTAAGAAGGTAGTAGTCATGAGTTAATGAAGAGAAAGAGGCTGACACTAATTTAAGCTAAACACTTCCTTTGAGGAATGACATTCATGAACTCCAAACATTAAGGAATCAAATGCCAACATAACTCCTTGATATAAAGCGTTTAGGAGCTACTTCCAGGGCAGTTGCTCTCCAAGTTTAAGTAGGAAATTTATAGAATGCACTGGGACATTTCTTCTCTCGAAAGACTAAAATTAACCAAGGCTACAATGTAGGTTTTTTTATTCCCTAATGACTTTAGCGTTAAAAGACTGGCAATGTTTGTTAGGCACAGTTCTGATTACCTGCATTCTTTATAAAACTGTAGGATTATCAATCTGAGTGTTACATGTAGACTACATTTTGAAATATTAAAAAGCGGATACGTTTTGATAGTCAAATGATGAATTACTGAGCTCACTTTTCGTTTTAAGCCTTCTTTTCTTTTTGTGGTTACAAGTAAATCACAATGTTGTTTTCATTAATATCATGTAACTCTTCCCTATCCCTTTTTGAATAATGAGTATATGATCACAGAATAAAATGGAAAAGTAGAAAATAAATATACAATTCAGGGGTAATTCAGGAGAGATACCATTATTAACAATGTCATATATTTCTGTCATTATGTATAGAGAAATTTCTGATATTACTCCTCTTAACTTTTGTGATGAGTTTCCCCAAAATCTATGAAGACATTCTCTGAAGTCTGGTTTCAGCACTTAAATAACACATTATTATATGGTTGTGCCATAATTGTTTACCCTCTAAACTTTATATGGACATTAAGATTGTTTCAAACTTTTGTTTATTGTAACCAGTCCTTTAATAATAATTATTCTGTGTAATTATTTTCAATTATTATAAAACAATACATAGTAAAATAAATTCTTAATAGTAAAGAAATAAAATAACAAGTGTCCTCTTCAACCTATTTATCCCAGTCTTACTTCCAAAATTGAAAATATTGAGCATTTTTTCCAATTCAGTTTTTTAGTGAATTACCTTTAACATCTAAATAATATTCTTATCAGTACTTTTATCACCATTACATATTGCCTATTGACTCTCCGTCTGGAAAGGTGGAAATGTATCATTCATAACACCTCCTTCCTTCATTCCACCATTCATACATTTTTATTATGTGTTTCTTCTATGATATATTTATCATATTCAAGAGAGCTTACATGTCTATTTCATCGTTGACTACATTTAGACTTTCTCTTGCGGTCCTACTATATAAGATGTGATAAAGACCATCATCCCCACATTCTTCGCCACTTCTCAGTGTCTGTCAATTACATATTTATCTTTTCAAAGATTTTCAGTTATATTCAGCTCCAGACCAATAATGAATGCTTATAATTTAGAAATAGAAATCTAATAATCAAGATTGTAACACTGTAATTAGATACATATTATTTGATACAGACTCAGATTGCAAAATTGGACAGATATCCGTAGGTCATTTTTATCTTCATGCTTACTCTGATAACTTCTTTAGGAAAGAGTGTAAGATGTGGTCTTATGGTTTGCACTTCTTCATCAGATTACATAACCAGATAGTAGAAAAGGATATTTTAGTGTATTACTGGCATTAATTTGATTACCAGGGAAATACAATATATTTCTTTTCTGATTTTTCTTTTAGTTTTCTTCATTTTCCTTCGCTAGAAGGAGGTTTTCTCCCTCATAGATTTGTAAGAGCACTTTAAATATTAAAACAGTGATAGTAGGTCACTTTTAATAATCAGTTTTCAGATTTGCTTTGTGTCTCACTACTGTTGATAATTTCTAATGCACAAAACTTCAAAAGTTTTATGTAATCAGCTATCAAAAGTTCAGGCAAAATTCTCTACTTATAATAATGATATCATCCCATGGTTATTATATATTTCGATATGTTTATATTTCTTACATGCTTTATAATCCTAAAACTCTCATCTATCCAAAGATTAGAAAAATGTGTTTGTTTTCTTTATTTGTATGATTTCATTTTATAATACTTAATTTTTAAATCCATCTGGAATTTATTTTGTTATATTTTACGGGGAAAGTTTCAAACTACATTTTATTTTCCAATACTCTTTTTTACTCATCTACATTTAATATTACTTTCAGCTCTTTAGACATATTATGCATATTTATTTTATTTTCTCTATCTGTTAGAAGCACTCTCTGTTATCTGAGTCTGAGTCTGCATTTTTATTTCTCTTTTATCTCTTACTCATATGGTCTTCATTTTCTTATGTGTGTGTATGTATGTATGTGTGTTTTGTGGATGTATGTCTGCATATGTATTTCTTAGTTTATTCTTTCAGAAGCCTTGAATTTACATGAGGTTATGTGATAATGACCCAGCTTATGTAGGACCTAGAATTTTTTGTTGTTCTTCTGTAAAGCCATGCTCCATGAACTGTAGTCTAGTCATCAGAATTTGCCAGTCAACTCCAGGAAAGACATTGTGTTAAAGAATGACTTAAGTCAATTTTTCTTTCTAGAAGTCTATTTTGTAGTTTCTCATCTCCAAGGAGTTTCTTTATTTCACACCAGTGCAACCATACTATTATCTGCCATCTACCTACCTATCTATCTATCTATCTATCTATCTATCTATCTATCTATCCATCTCTCTATCTATCTATCTATCTACATACGTACCTACCTATCTATTTTTCTACGTTTAATTTTATTCTGTATCTTCAAGTGTTCTGAACAGGAGGGGTTCTTTGAACATCCAGTCTACAATATTTCCAGAAATAAAAGTTAAGATAGGCATTGTTTAATACATGAAGTACTTCTCCATTTAGCCTCTTTTCTGCAAATTTTAACATCAGAAGTAAATGTTAAACCATTTAATGCCTTTGTAAACTTTATTAAAATTATCAGATTTCTTTTCCATTTGGTCTATTGGTGTAATCTCTTAGAAATGAACTTATTAACATTAAACAATATTTATATTTCCAGAGTATGTTCTACCTGACATCATAGAGGATCCTTTTAATGTACTTTAGGATTCAGTTTGGAGTTTTGCTCATCTTGATTCATAAGTTAAATTGCCTGTGACTCAGACACCCACCAGTTGTGCTCCTTTGGCAAATCACTTAATTTCTCTGTGCCTTATTTACCTCATCTGTGAAACGGAAACATAATAGTGTCTGTCTCATATAGATGTTTTGAGTACCAACTGAATTAACCCATGTGTTTTGTGTAATGCTAAGTATAATGACTACCTTAAAATAAGTGCTATTTGAGTCTTAGCAGTTTTGTTTATTTTGTGTTATCATTTTTTGCATTTGGATATCAAGTTAAAATTAGCTTCATAAATTGAATTACATAGCTCTCCATTTCTATATGACCATAAGAGTTTCAAGTTTTGAAAACAGTCTGTAAAAATTAACTAGCATTACAGAAAATCAAACACCGCATGTTCTCACTCGTAGGTGGGTGTTGAACAACAAGAACACATGGATGGACACAGGGAGGGGAACATGATACATCGGGGCCTGTCAGTGGGTGGGGGTCTAGGGGAAGGATAGCATTAGGAGAAATACCTAACGTAGATGACAGGTCGATGGCTGCAGCAAACCACCATGGCATGTGGATACCCATGTAATAAACCTGGATGTTCTGCACATGTATTCCAGAACTTAAAGTATAATAATAAAAAAATTAACTAGCATTAAAAGATATTTATGGTAGTTCTTTGATAATTTGTCATCTTTTGATACCCTTGATTAGCTTTGTTTATAGTTTCCTTTTGCTTGCTTTCCTTTTTTTCAAATCTCTTTATTTCCTGTGGTGTTTATGTTTTCTCTTTTTTATACTTAAGTGAATTGAATTTTAATTTATCTGTTTTTTTTAAAGTAATGGACTATTTAAGCCTAGAAGTTTACTTTTGGGTACAGTTTTTTTTTCCCATACCCAATAAACATTAAGTTCCCTTTTTGCTGCTATTATATTCTACCTGGATAGCTATTTATTTTAATCAAAGTCTTGATTTTCTCTTTAACCCAAGAGTTATTAAAGAGAAATATTGAGACATTAATTCTTAAAATGGTTGAATTTTGCATAAAATTCTCTCATCATGTTTGATATTTGGAATTAATTTAATTCTAATTTTTGTGGCATTTGATACACATCTAAAAGTAGTAATTTATGTTAAGAAAATAAGCCTTAGATAATTTCTGCTTTGATAATTGAACATTTTTTATAGATTAGTCAATCATAAACTATGGTAAATATTTATAGTTATATACCACCTAATACGTAATTCGACATTATTAGATTATTCAAATTTTCTGTTTTTTCTTACTTCATCTGTAAATATTTAAGATGAGTAAGTTAGCATCACTTTCAGCCATTGACTTTTAAACTTTTTATTTCCGATATCTTTTGTTGTCTACATATTTTTGTACTGATAATTAGTGCTTATTTGAAGCATGAACATAATAATTTAAATCATGTTTTATTATATTTTGTCAATGTAAAATGAGAGTTTGTCTTATTGAACCTAGTTTATTTGAGTTCTACTTTGGCCCTAATTAATATTTCACAACTTTTTTTTCTTTTCCATATGCTTTCTTGACACACATTCATTTTCTTTTATTTGTAATATTCCTGTTCATTTTGTGTATCTCTTGTGCACATTACATGTTTATGTTTTTAATAAGAACAGTAAGACTACTTAACTCATTAGTATGTATTTAGTATGCATTTCTGACACTAATTCTGTCATTCTGCTTTCTGCTTCCTCTCCCTAACGTTTCCCTGTCTTTTTTTTCCCTTCCTCCTTTCTTCTTTCTGATGGACTATATATACTACTGATCTGCTTTTATCTTCCTCCAGATTTTGAAGGTCTGTTAGTTGTATTAATTCATCCTGTATTTTTTCCATTTTTTAAATCAAAGACATGAGTAAACAATGTCTTTTGTACTTCTCTATGTTAAAAAAGTTAATTTAAACTTTTCATTTCCCTCATCTGTTGCTTCTTATCCCCAAAGTATCAATTCCCATGAACACCTTTATTTTCTTTAATAATACTGCCAGTGGCAATGTTCTTAGAGAATCATTGTTAAACTGTTGTTTTAAGTAGTATATCTTTATTCCCAAGGCTACTTGCACCTGTGATAGTCTGTTGGCGCAGGCTTGTTTCATGAGCCACTAGTTTTGCATTCGTTACTGCTTATTCGTCTCAATGTAGCATCATCAGCATCAGTGTTTGTGGAAATCACTCCTTGGTCATTGTTTTCTATAGTCGTAGTTTGGTAGATGCTTTGAGATTTCATCTTTCTTGTTTACATTTTTAATATTTTTATTGACACTTAGAAGATGCTGTGTTCAGCCAATCATAGAAAGCTTTTAATTAAACCCTATGTTCTTTGGTTTTAACTTTTCTTTATTGATGTACATCAAAATCTATTTTGTGTCAAAATAGTCTTTTAAAGGTTACTATCATTAAAACTTTAAGAACGAAATTGTGTATTTGTTTTAGAAATGTTGATATGTGGCTCATCTTTCTTTAGGTTTGGCACCTGGATCCTGTCATTGCAAAACTGGTTTTGGAGGTGTGAGCTGTGATCGGTGTGCCAGGGGCTACACTGGCTACCCAGACTGCAAAGCCTGTAACTGCAGTGGCTTAGGGAGCAAAAATGAGGACCCTTGTTTTGGCCCCTGTAACTGCAAGGTACATTGTTTATTCCAGTAATGTCCCACTGTCAAGATAGAAGGTTATTTTTCTTGGCTTCTCTGTTGATTTTCTTGGCATTAAGCAATTATAATGACTTCTGGAAGTATCCACTATCTATTCTATATGTGGTGACCCTATAAATGTCTTTAAATGCCCACCAGGTTCACTGTAGCAAGATGTTTATAAGGCACTTATCTAAAAGCCTACAAATGCACAGAGGATAAAACACATTTAAAGGCTATGTTATTTTATAACAAAAACACTTTCACCCCATTGCCCAACTAGGGTGTTAATTTAAAAATATACGGCGCTAGAAATAGCAACCCTTTAAAACTAAAGTGCATTCAAATCTATTATACCTTTGCATCTAAATCAGAAATGAATTCTGTCAAGGGTTTTATTCTGAATTTTTAAATAAACTTCTAAAAGTTGAACCCAGGTAAGTCTTCCCATACTCACTACATTCAAATTTTTCTGTTTAATTATAAAAAATGTACGAAGCCCTAATGAAATTGATTAAAGGCTCAATATTTTCTTCCAAGAGTACTTTTAGAAATGCAACTTTCTTTGTTGTACATGCTCACCTAATAACAAATCATGTTAACACCAAGGGATGCATTACATCTGCAGCTTATAAACATTATGAAACATAGAGGTATGCACAAGTGAAAAATGAAAAGACTGATTTACTTTAGCTATGGTAATGAGTTCTATAACATTCTGACCAGACGGTGTATAACTACATTAGCTGAGAGAATGAACCATTCTTTGAAAAGTTAGCATACCATACTAATGTAAAAATGAAAGTTACTACTTTTTTTCTTTATTTTCAATTAAAGAGGGACCCTTATTAAAAATATTTTAACTTGTTAGTATTATCTTGGCAGCTATGAAATATTATATAGTTGTATTTGATACATGTGAGCCTATGTGTACATATACAACCATTAAGCCATAATATAAGTAGCAAATATTAGTTTTAAGGAAGTGTTTATGAATTGGGACAAGAATGTCTGGAAATATCAAGCTAAATATAATGATAGTTACATAATAGGTTTATGTTACAACAGGGGCAATTTAGGAACCTATTTTGAACTACTGAAATAACAAAAGTCCTGTGGACACAGTAAGCAGAAAAGTCCACAAGCCTGTAGTAAAAAGTTGCCATGTCCTGGAATACAGTAAATTTTCTAATCTATTACATTTCATTCCAATATTATCTGAAATGAAAAATTGCTTGAGTCGACCAAGATTGTGTAGCAGTGTGTGAGTGATTGCCTGCTTAAGGACACCTCTCCTCTCCATCTTGTATGTCTTTGTGGGCAATCCTGCAGGCTCTTAGTGCATCTTCTCTAGTATTTATCAAAACATGCCTTGTGTGTGCTTTATTCTCTTTTCAAAACTCCACAGAAATCTCTAACCTTTACCACTCGTTCAAATAAAGGAGAGGCAAAACTAAGCTTAAAATGGAAAGAAACCTCCTGAGTTTCTGGAATACATAAAATCAAACAGGGAAGAAAAAGAAGTGGTTTGCTATACCTACCACTCATACAATGGTGATGTCTGGTATTTGCAAGGAAAGGGAGTAACAAGTGAGTTCATTTTCTTTGGTAAATATAGCGAGAAAGGCTAGAGCAAGAGAGCTGTAGTGGTGATTAGCAGGGCTCCAAGGGAAAGCCCCTTGAGCTACTTACTGCCTGCTCTCAGCCGAACTCAATATTGTACTGAGAATGATTATAATCCTAATAAGAAAGATGCCTCCTGTGTAGACACTTGAAGCTCTACACAGACAATTAAAACGCAACAATAAACAGCAATTAAGAAATCATAAAAGAGAATGAAAATTAAGTAAATAGCATCATTAAAATAAATGCCTTTCAACCATGTAGTATCTTAAATAGAAAACTGTAAGTTCTTACAAACTAAACTGTTTCAGGATTAAAAACTTGCAGAAAGCAAGTTTCATAAAACATCTACATAATTATAAAAATCACAAATTATATGCATATAACATGAATTATATCACAAAATTACATCATATCACAATAATATCACAATATGCCATGAAGAGTTATATCAAAATGTGCATGCAGTGTACTACAATTAAGTGCCTACAGTCTCTTGTTTAAAAAATAATAAATAACCCAGCATTTCAACAAAATATGCATACAATTTAAATACTGAAAAGACAGTGTAGAGAGAAATGTAACAGTTCATACTGTTTCACAAAAACATGATTTGACATAGATATGGCAACTGATTGTAAAAACAGCATGAACCACAATGCTGTCTTAGAAGCAAAATTTTATTGAGAGACTAAAATATTGGAGATATAAATTCAAATCAAATGACATATTTTTAGCAGAAGGGTAAGAATATACACATAAGTGTCCATGTATTTATATCCAACTTAGTAACTTTAAATAAGTATTTATCTGTAAATAGAAATAATATAAATCACATGTGAAATAATGTGTATATAAGTATTCATCTCCAAAATGCATATTAACCTTAAATATTTATACCTTTATTCTCTTATACTGTAACATATGAGTTTTAAATAATTTTCATTAGAAAGAAATATCTCACTGAAGTGTGAAGATGTTTTAAAAGGGCTTCATTAAGAAGTCTTGGGCCTAACTGTTTTTTGTTTTATAAATTTTAAATGACTGCTCTGTGATGAGTGCATTTCAGTTGAGGCTGTATTATTTTTCCTGTGGGTAAAATGACATACTGAGCTGATATGGACATCACTTCTCCCACTTTCGCTATTTTAAAAACACAGATATGCTGCATAAACATAGCAAATAGATTTATAAACATTTAGATTCAAGAAAGAAAGGGAAATTCCTAGATATCAGACCGAAGAGGGAAATCTAAGTTAAGCATAAGCAAAAGCTCAAGCTAAACTGAGCAACTGGGGTCATGGGGTGGGGGATGGGAGGCAAGTCTTAGTTCTAAGATCAGGGCTAAAGTTTGGAGTTTTAATGCCCTCACTAGGACTTGCCACTAGGATTTGGACCCACAGAGGGAAATTGCAGCTGAACTCACTGAAGCAGGGACACTAGAAATACTTTCAGACAGTGAAATGGGGGCTAGAAAATTCTTCGTGCAAGCCTACAGAGGCAGCTAGAAAACTTTTCTTTTAGGGCCTCTGAATGAGTAAAGGTTACTACCTTGTGTAGGACCAAATCCCCAAACCTGTGTGCCACATGGGAATGGGATCCATTTTTATTCTCCCTTTATGTGCTGGAATTCTTCAACAAGTCAAGGAAATGGTATTCCCATAGGAAAAATAATACAGCCTCAACTGAAAATGATCTCATCACAAAGCAAGTAAAATACACAAAAGGAAAATAACTACAAAAGGAAACCAGCAGCCACAAAAATAAGAATATTTGTACACAAAGAACTAGAAAGGATAGTCTGAAAGAAGTTTTATATTCATAAAATCTGTGATAATATTTTATCACATAAATCATAAAATATGTTTAAAATATACAATTGTAAAAGCATGATTAGAAGATTGAAGAATAAACAAAGAAGGAATAGAAAAAATAAAACAGATGCTACATTAAAATTCAAAAGTAATCAGGTTTGGAAAAGAAACATACGTAATTTACTTCCAGAAATGAAAAAAATATGTATAGTCATTGAAATTAAAAATTCAATGATTGGGTTAAACAAGAGATGAGAAACTGCAGGATAGAAAATCAGAAATATAGACCTGAAAAAATTACCTATAAATTGACATAGGGAAGTAAATAAATATGATGCTAACTGACTCATAGAATGATAAAATTCAACGGAAGTTTAGCAGAAGTTGACAAAGAAGAGATTAGAAGAAGTTGAGGAGAAACAATATTCAAAAAAAAAATGAAGGAGAAAAGAATGATCATGAATTAAAAACTATTATAAATCCTCAGTTTGAGGATGATAAAAAGTAATCTTACCCATAGCAGAAAATCTGTCAACCAGCAAGACAAAGAGAAAATATTAAAACTGGGGCAAATATCTTTATTGTGAGTGTTTACCACTCACAGTCCAACTTCATTGAAAGAAATATTAAATAATATATGTCCTTTAGTAAGAATATGGAACCCATAAGACATTTTAACTGGATTATAGCCTAGAAGAATCTATCTATAAAAGCAGTAGTATTTCTATATGTCAATGACAAGCAAATAGAAAATATAATAAAAATATTTAGAATAGCGACAAAACTTTGTGATACCTAAAATAAATGTTTTAAAATTGAGATAATTTTAAAGGTTATTGAAGAACATAAAATTCTAAATGAGCAGACAGCTGACCATCACCAAGTACCAGTGAAAATCTGTGAAATTTTAAATGTTTAGCATTTCTATTAATAGAGTTAATTAGTACCACAATTTAGGAGGGCAATATGGCATTATTTAGTAGCTTTGAAGGTGATAAAACTCTGTCAACCAACAATTTCACATCCAAATGTTTACCCCAAAAAACTCTTAAAATATGTACAGAAAAACCATCTAAAAAGTGCTCAACATAGACTGACTTACTATGATGAAGATAAGAAAATAAATAAATGGCAAAATAAATTGTCATATTCCCTTTAGTCTGATAAAAAACCAGTTAAAGTGAATGAAATAGGTCTTCATGTATAAACAAAGATAAATTTCAGAAATTTCAGGTGGAAAAACAATGTCATTATGCTATTATTTATATCAAGTTGTAAAACATAAAACAATGCTACATTGTTTGTGAGCACATACATTATAATTTAAAAATTTAAATACACTTGTAGGGTAAGTACTAATTTCAGAATAGTAGTTACCTCTAAAGAAACAGGAAAGGGAATAAAACAGAAGTGAAATGAGATTCATTTGTATCTAGGTATCATTGCTTTAAAAATATATCTGAGGCAAATATAAAATATGAATGTTTTGTTACCTCTAGGTTGCATGGGTAATGCATGTTATATGTGCTTTTGAATGTCTTAAAATAATTTCTAATTTAAAATTTCTTTAATTGAATGTAAAAAAGAATTCCAGATTTAAAAGAGATGAATGAAATTTTAATACAATGTCAACTACATTATTACATTTTACACATAAAATTTTCTCTTCAACAATGATATTACTGAACATTATCATCATTATATTTCAAAATGTTAAAGGAATGCTAGCTCAAGACACTAAAATGTTTATAATAATTTTGCATTGTTAAAAATTTTGAAATTTCTGTCTCTTATGAATTACAAGAGGGAAGTCAATTTCAGATATATGACAAGTCATTGAATATAAGTGCTGTCTGACTCTCAGTATTTGTTTATTTCAAGTACCATATGCTAGAAATTGGCTCTTTTGCAGTTTGGTGTCATATTATTTATGCAAAATCAGTTGGTTTGTAGAATCTCACACATAATATAAATTGACCTTGATCTAGGTAGGAACATACGCTTTTGGTTTTATCAAAGTCTTATAATAGAAAGATAAATAGTCAAGTAGAAGGCTAGAAATTAAAGTCTGTATTTTCATATTGTTTTCCTTTGTTTTTATTGCATTTTTCCATTAAGTCCTTACAGGCCCATGAGACTATGTGATCTGGCCTTGGCTTACCTCTCCAGGATGTTCTTGAGTTTCAGTCACTGTTTTTCAGCTTTGCTTAAATTTCTTGAGTCTATTAGTTCTTTGTAGCATCTGGAATTTTATAAGTTCTATTCGGATTGCTTGGGAAATCTCATTTCTAGCCCTATACCTTTGCTTAGCCAGGCATTTTTAATGCCTCGGCTTAACTTCAGCTTTCTCAGGAAAGCTGCCCCTGCATCCTCAAATCGTATCATTCTCATGGCATAATCACTTTTCAAACCTTTTTCTTTTCTTTTATGATCTCATAATTATTAATTCTGTTTTATGTCTATCTTACCTCTGGTGATGATATGGACCCTATGTATTTTCTTTATCATTGCACAATAAGAAGATAACACAATGACTCATACAAAAGAAAGATGGAAGGAAGAGAACTAAAATCTCGTGAAGCTTTAACTATCATTTAGCCTTTCTGATTCTATTTTGTAATCTATGAAATGGTGTTATTGAATCTTTTCTGCCTTTCAATAGGTTTAATTATAACATTGAAGCCCCGTACAAATATAAAGTATAACTATAAATACCTATTGGATTACTTTTTGTTGTTGTTTATATTGCTTTTCTCGAGCAGAGATAAGTTTCTGTTCTTTTTCCCTGAAAGGATTTTATGGTGTGTTAACATTTTATTGGTTTTGGATTTCCCCTTCTTTTTCATTTGTGTACAGGAATGGTCACTTCATTAACTTGTAGACTTGATTCCTGGGTATTTTTACAAATGGCCTTTAATGGTACATTTAATCCTGAATCTAAATTACAGATGTAGAATTTTTGGCATAAAAAGTTCATGCAGGAATTTATCTCTTGCAACAGCTACCGTTCAAATATGTTATTATGTTATTATGTTAGCCAATTTTTTACATTGACAGACTCCTTGATCAAACTTTGGAAAGGCTTCTCTGAGTCCTCTTTTTGATGAGGCCTCCTCGTTGAGCCTTGTCCTCAAACCTAGCTTGGTTATAGCAAGAATTCTGCTAAGTCAGTGTGTGAATAACCCCTTACCCTTGATATCTGATCCCTCTGGCCTGTCTTCAACAAGAATCCTGTTCATGTGGTTTAGCAAGAATCCCCCATATCCCTGATGTCTCTCCTTAATGATTGTTCACCCCTGATCCTTGCTCCGTGGCTATAAATCTCCACCCTGTTCCTTGGCTGTGAATCCCTACTTGTTCATGTTGTATTGGGAATGGAGGCTAGATCTTTACTAAGGTCGCTTTTTCCCTATTGCAGTAGTTTCTCACTGAAGCCTGTTTTCATTGTTTTAACTACTGTCCAGCTCTGATTCTCTTTCATACTATTAAAAGCTAAGCTTGTGAAAAGTGAGAACTAATGTTTATGCATTTCCTTCTCCTCCCTAACCCATCAACTATTATCTAGCCTTGGAAAAGTGTGTTTTAGGAGTAGTCCTCAACAAATACTGCTAATTAACTAATTATCCTTGTTTTGTTAACTTCTTTTAATACTAGGATGCATTAGTATAAAGGTCATAACAGAAGAAAACCTGTAATTAACTACAAACTACCAAAAAACCAAGCATGACTGAGAAATTCCTGAAGCAATTATCACAGAAAAATAACTTAAATGTCACTGGATCTATTCCTGGTAACTTTGTCAGTAGTACTCCCAGCTGACTAACAATCACAGTTAAATATGTATTGCTGAAGTTGTACCTAATTTATAAGGCAGTAGCTTCCATGAGAAAGAATACAAGAGGCCGGGCGCGGTGGCTCAAGTCTGTAATCCCAGCACTTTGGGAGGCCGAGACGGGCGGATCACAAGGTCAGGAGATCAAGACCATCCTGGCTAACACAGTGAAACCCCGTCTCTACTAAAAACTACAAAAAAGAAAACTAGCCGGGCGAGGTGGCGGCGCCTGTAATCCCAGCTACCCGGGAGGCTGAAGCAGGAGAATGGCGTGAACCCGGGAGGCGGAGCTTGGAGTGAGCTGAGATCCGGCCACTGCACTCCAGCCTGGGCGACAGAGACTCCGTCTCAAAAAAGAAAAAAAAAACAAAAAAGAATACAAGAAAACTACTGTGACTGTATTTCTCCAGAGAAAAACTGTACTGAGGAAACTACAGCAAAAAGAAAATTGATGTCAACACGATAGTATCTCACTTCAAGAAATCAAAATAAAAGAACTTAGTAAAATTTTCTAATTCAACTTTGTTTTAAAGGGAAAAGAGAACTAAAGAAAAAAAGGCAGCCACGATAAGTTTTTTGTAGCATAGCCCACAACATTGAGCTATGTTCAACAGAAATAGATGTCTAAAGCACACATTTCTTCCTAAAAGAATGAAAACTAGTTCTTGGGGAACAAAAATATCATTGATTTTATGTAAAGGCAAACATTCACATGGTGCATCTGTACATAAAATCTATCTGGAGTATTAAAGCTTCGTGGTGGGGATGATTATGAAAAAATGGCTATATAGGTTCTGTAGGGACACGATAATAAAAAATAGATTAAGTAGACTGAAAACACTAGTCTAAAGTGAAGTAACATGTTTTAATATCATAATATGTGAGAATATAAAAGTATTTATGTGTGGATTATTTACAATGGAAAAATGAATATTATCTATTGGGGGAACCTGCCCCCAATATTTCAACATAGGTTCTTTCTATTTTCCCTAAGTGTTGACTGGTCTGAGAAATAAAGAGAAAGAATACAAAGAGAGGAATTTTGCAGCTGGGCCTCTGGGGGTGACATCACATATCTGTAGGACCGTGATGCCCACCTGAGCCACAAAACCAGCAAGTTTTTATTAAGGATTTCAAAAGGGGAGGGAGTGTACGAACAGGGAGTAGTTCACAAAGATCACATGCTTCAAAGGGCAAAAGGGAGAACAAAGATCACGTGCTTCTGAGGAAACAGGGCACAGATAAAAGCAAAGATCACAAGGCAAAGGGCAAAATTAGAATTACTGATGCAGGTCTATGTTTAGCTGTGCATGTATTGTCTTGATAAACATCTTAAACAACAGAAAACAGGATTCAAGAGCAGAGAACCGGTCTGACCTCAAATTTACCAAGGTGGGGTTTCTTCCCCCCCCTAATAAGCCTGAGGGTACTGCAGGAGATCAGGGTATATTTCAGTATTTCAGTCCTTATCTCAACTGCATAAAACAGACACTCCCAGAGCAGCCTTTATAGACCTCCCCCCAGGAATACATTCCTTTCCCAGGGTCTTAATTATTAATATTCCTTGCAAGGAAAAGAATTCAGCGATATCTTCCCTCCTTGCACGTCCATTTATAGGCTCTGCAAGAAGGAAAATATAGCTGTATTCTGCCTGACCCCACAGGCAGTCAGACCTTATGGTTGTCTTCCCTTGTTCCCTGAAAATTACTGCTATTCTTTTCTTTTTCAAGGTGTACTGATTTCATATTGTTCAAACACACATGTTTTACAATCAATTTGTACAGTTTAACACAATAGTGGTCCTGAGGTGACATACCTTCTCAGCTTACGAAGATAATAGGATTAAGAGAGTAAAGTAAGACAGGCATAAGACATTATAAAAGTATTAATTTTGGGAACTGATATGTGTTCATATTAAAATGAAATCTTCACAATTTGTGTTCCTCTGCTGCAGCTCTAGCCAGTCCCTCAGTTCGGGATCCCTGACTTCCTGTAACAATTATCAATTCATATTTCATTTTATTAATATAATTGATTAGAATAATGGTATAGAAATAGCAAAAGTCAAACATTTGGTTTTAAGAAAATATGGTGATATAAGGGAATGAATATTAATCTCTAGAGTGGAAGTCTGTAGCATTCTAGAAATTACCCTGTGTTATAGGCTTTAGTGTGAAAGTTATCATTAACTATGCAAATTGAAAAGAATCACTAATGGACTCTATACAAATAAAGTATTAAAATGAATTTATTGGATCAATAGGAGTTTCCCAGTAGGAATGCTGAGAGATTTAATACATTAGACTCCATTTTGTTTAGATTAACAGTTAAAACAACTTTAAATTTTTTTATTAAATTATGGTTTTGCAACCATTGAAGTACAGACAAATAAAAAAAGAAAATTAATTATATGTTAATAACTTTTAAAATTCATCAGTACAAATAAGTTATAGAGTTATAAAGGAATATAGAAATCTCATGATGATTAAAATAACATTCAATCTGGAAGGTACAAGACTTTTACCATCACCATTTGATATTTAGGGTCAATTATATTCCCATCTGTGCTTTAGGGACTGAATTGGATGATGGTAATAAGGTATAATATATGGTCTGTGCCAATCTTATAAATTGCAAGAAAAGAATAAAATTATGGTTTTACTGTTTGTATTTATGTATCTATTTACTTATTTCAATAAGTGCCCGTTAGTATATATTTTTACATCTGGAGACATTCTTACATCTGGAAGAGGACAGCGTGGCAGTACCCTATTTTAGTCTTTTGAAAGTCTTGGGATACATCTTTTTTCTCAACCCTATGGTTTTTCTGCCTTATTTTTTTTCTTCAGGGGCATAGTGGACTTTGGTGATGAATTTGGTGTCAGATCCAGAACATGTTATCTGTATGCCTCTTACAACAGTGATTTTCTTCCACCTTGTGATATACTTATCTGAAATCAGCCTCATCAGAAAGTACATAGGGAAACTATCGTGACTCTATTTCTCCAGGTAGAAACTGTGCTAAGGGAACTATAGCAAAAAAGAAAATTCCTACTTCCTTTGCTATAATCCTCTTGAGGGCATTTTTATATTTCCTCTGATATCTCATATGTCTTGTATATAGTAGTTCAGCTATAAGGTGATGAACGAATAATATAAAGAATAAAGCAACAATAAGAAATAATGTACAGAGCATCTATTCATAATTTGATATCGATATTGATATTGATAACAGAGGAAGTGAAATTATTCAAAGAGCTCAATCATAAAGCTAATGACTCACTTGCAAGCTGGGAATCAAAAACAATTTAAGTCCTAGAATATTCATATCAAGAAGATCTTCCAAGAATAAGCCAGGAATGCAATTAGAAGCTGACTCATGGATGACAATGGTTGATGAGTCACAAAGAAACTTTGTAGAAACAATGATGTCCCTGGAGACACATAGAAAGAATTGGAACTAGACTGTCAAGATCATGTATATTAACAAGCTAGTAGAAGGCAGGAAACTTTGGTCTCTATGAAGATGTGCACTAAAGTCCCGGAACACGGTACTTCTGTGTTTGAATTGTGCTACTCTAAATTATATAACATATACTCTGTAATGTAATAAAGAAAGATTTCTTTAAGCCAATGTCTCACATTTTATAGATATTTTACCTGCTACTGCCAACTTAAGTGATTCAAGTATAGTTCTGTTGATTTATCTCCTAATGAACAACCACTAATGACTTACCAATTCCTAAGGAATATCTCTTAGGATGGGCTTTCTGAGGGCAGGGCCCTGGATCTCAAGTACCAAGTGAAGTTCTAGCATATAGGAAGTATTAAATGCAAGGCTGAGTATCCCTTATCCAAAATGCTTGAGGCCAGAAATGTTTCAGATTTTGGATTTTTTCAGATTTTGGAATATTTGCAGAATACATACTGACTGATCATTCCTAATCAGAAAATCCAAAATCTGAAATGCTTCAATGAGCATTCCTTTTGAGCATCATATATGTGCCCCCAAAGTTTCAAATTTTGAAACATTTCAGATTTTGGATTTTCTGATTAAGGATGCTCAACCTGCACATTTGTCTTAAAAAATAAATAATGAATGAACCTCCAACTTTTAAAATGAATTCTTGTTCCCAATGTCTTTGCTAACATGGGTCTCTCATTCTGTCTATGTCCCCAAGTTGAATTTTTAAACCATGCTTCAAGGATCAGGTCAAACTCCACTCCTGTCATAAAGCTTCCTTAAGCCTTATAGCAGAAATTAGTGCTACCTCTATGTTCCCATAATTTAATTCATTTCTCAGATGCACTTACCATATTCCACCTTGCATTATAGTTGATTGTGAGTATATCTTTTTACCCAACTGGATATTGGTTTTTAAGGACAAAGACCTTGACTTATTTATCTTCATAGTGCCTAGGATTCCTACCCTAATATGTTGCTTCAGGTTGTTAAATAAAATTGAATATGAAATTATTTAATCATATTTTTTCAAGGTTATTTTACTAGGCTAAAATGGAGCTAAGGAAAATGTAGCTAGTGTCTGCAAATTTCTCATTGTTGAACTTAGTCTGAATCTCAGAATAGTGGCATTATAAGCTTTCAAATTAGAGTAAATGAAAAGTAGATTAGACCAAGCGCATAAGAACACAGTGTACAGAACAGCTGTACTGTGTCCTCAACGGGATAAACTAAATCATAATTACAGATATGTTTCATCTTTCTTGCCTTTATACTCTTTTGAAGATGCTCTCAACCTCAGTGCTTTGGGGATTTATTTGTCACTGTAAGTCTGAAATTAGTTTGATTAGTTTTGCTGATATCTATCATTTCAAAATGTCTGAAATCTGCCTTAAAAGTAAGCTGGCAAAATCTTATGGCAGTGCTTAGTAAGGTTCCCACATAGAAGTGGCTGAGTTTGTAAATGAGTCATAATAATTCAGTATCAAAAAGTTAATTTAAGACAAATTATTCTCTTGGATATAAGGAGGACTGCTTTCTTTATTCTTAAATTTTTCTCCTTATTTCTTCATGCTATTTTTCTCTTCTCTTCTGATTTTCCTTATGTGTTCTCAGATTTTATCATCCCTATCTTCTGCTCAATCTGGGTTTGTTTAAAGATGTTTTTATTAAGCTCGTACTCTGTGTATAGCACTTTGCTATGCATGAAAAACATGACAGCCAAGAGATTTATTTGAACTTAGTAAATTTGATGAAGCTAATGCTCAATGCTGTACCAGGAACCATGTTATTTTCTCAGACTATAAAGATAAGTAAGACAGAATTTCTGCTTCTGAATAGATTATGGTAGATAGCTAGAGAGAACAATCTTTGAACAACGCTTTTTGTGGTTGTGATAGGGTAATGTATAAAGGGCCACGAAAACTACATTGAGAGAGAAGTTAGTTGTCCAAGGGAATTTATTAAAAAGCCTCCGAACTGATAATAAGGGAATTCAAGGAAGAGGGGAAATGTAGAGAAAATGTGTGTGTAGGGAATATTACAAATCTGTTTCCTGGAAAGCAGGATGCCTTCATTTAGAAGTATTAGTCAAGATTAACTGCTCTTTAAATTGAGAGATTACATGCTTCCCTGTTTATCATTATAGGGTCAGCTTTCACTGGCCTGAGTCCACATTTTAGGCTCAACTATATACAAATAATTTTTCAGTGTACTGAAAGTAAGATTAATGAAACCAGTCCGGAGAGCAGTCACAGAATGAAAATAGCTCTTTCCCATAGTATCACTATGTGACTAACTGATTGTTCTGATGTGTTACAGAAAACACTGTAAAAAGTTAACCAGGAGAAACCTTTGCTACCTTTCTACTTTATCTAATCTTTACCCCAGTTTCTCTACCTATCAAGTTCCTATGCTTGCCTCAAATGTACATATTTTTAATCTGAAATGTGAAAAGTATTTATAACTGGTGTGATATCAATGTTCTATTATATATCCATGTATTAATGTCTTTAATTTTACCATAAAATTAAATGAAGTACCTCAATAACAGAACAGTGAACCTAACTGGCCCCATTTTGGTCTAATTCATTCCTGCACAGGTATTTATCATGACATTTACTCAACACTCAACCTACATGAAGATCAAAATAGTCATTTTTACGAGAGTAGATTTGCATCCAGTAATCTTTCTCACCAGTGTAATTAGAAAGGATATGGCTTAATATAGAGCTTTCGAGCAGATTTTTAAAATATCATTATACTTTAAATATAGTTGAGAGGGTAAAATGAAGAATGTACAGTTAATATTTTCCTATACAGACATGGACACAGCTCATAATGTTGAAGGATACCTCTGTTGCTGATGCATCTCTTTATTTTCAGGAGAATGTTGAAGGAGGAGACTGTAGTCGTTGCAAATCCGGCTTCTTCAATTTGCAAGAGGATAATTGGAAAGGCTGCGATGAGTGTTTCTGTTCAGGTGTTTCAAACAGATGTCAGAGTTCCTACTGGACCTATGGCAAAGTAAGCAAGCACCATTTGGTTCTGTTTGCTGCCCCATCAGCCTTCTTTGTTGCTTTCATTGTGGTTCCTTTGTAAGAAATTTTTACATACTTTTTTCTGATAGTGAACTTCTACATAAAGTTACATGAAGAAGTAATGGAATTTTCTTCAAATGCTATTCTGTATTTTTGCTCAAAGCCTTTGAGGTTGTATTTGTAATATTGTGTAGACTGGAATTTCTTAGAATAGGTAGACATAGTCTTTTTAGTGTTCATGATTACTCTATGAAACAGTAATGCAATTAAGGTTTCAACTCCAAGGGTGCAAGATTTAAGAGAGAAAACACGACATTGTGATATGAATTATATTTTCCATTTACTAGTATGTTTGTATACAAGTTGAGAAAAACTCTTTATCATCTATATACATAATACATATTATCCACCAACCCTTTAGTTACTATTTGATGTTGCCTAGGCTCTTTCATCATTAAAAGGGGGCATTAAATGTAGACAATACCTTCATTCAGAGTTGGCTTGAAAAATGATTAAACTATTTAATAGCAACTGAAATTTTCTTTTTTTCTTTTTTTTTTTTTTTTTTTTTTT